>NW_017670421.1:652769-736295 GCF_001879085.1 Nicotiana attenuata
AAATATACATAGAAGTATACATGGAATATATATATATATATTAAAAGCACGAAGGCCTTTAGCGAAATGTTGTTCGCCTTTTTTACCCTTTAAAAAAGAGTTTACATTGGATAAATTTGTAATTTTAAGTTGCTTTCCAAAATTTTAGGACTTATAAATCAACTAAGTTGTTTATTAAATCTTTCCTTATTAAATTAGATAGAACAAATCCTAATATTTAGCACTTTAAATTATTAAACTTTTTACCTTAATGAATATCCTTAATTGACGTCTATTAATATTAGCGCTTTAAGACCTTATATGAATGTCCTTATTTGACGTCTAATAATTTTTAAAGCTTTAATACTATATTAAACTATAAGATTTTCTTATTATTCAGAACTTTAGAAATTATGCGTAAATTTTCTAGAAGTAAAAAAGAACAATAATTCTGGAAGCACAAAATGAATCAAAATTGGCATACTAATGAACAATGATTTCGGAAGCACTAAAACGAATCAAAATTGACATACTAATGATTTTTAACTATTTGAAATAAAAAATTCTATTGAACAAAGTTCTAATTATAGTTAAATTTTAAAATTGGGATGAACTAATATTAAGAATTTGATAATAAAAGTTAATTTATTTTCTTTAATGTTGAGAATAAATAATTAAGTTTTGAATTAATTAATGCAAAAGAGTTCAAGTTATATTTTTTTTTAAAATTCATTATATAAGTAAGTTTATTTGTCACGTTGACAACTCTTTTAAGGTATATAAATTAATTTTGTAGTTGTAGGAAGAGAATTAATGGTGAAAGAAATTAAAAAGTCAATTTATGGTGTAAATTAAGCGTCAAATTGATAATAATATGAATTTGAAGCAATAAAGATGACATGGTGAGAAGACCAAATATATCGTAATGAGTTATCGTTTTTTTTCTTTGCATTCGGTTATTCAGTCTTAGGTGACAATGTCTCACTATATTATCTTTTTTAAATTAAATTAGTACGTAGTAAAATATTATTCAATATTAGATATTCTTTAAACTTTATATTGTCACTATTAATTTTTAGGAGGTATAATGTCAACTTTCATCCTAAATTTTAGAACCACCAAAGGATTTAATTTTAATTTTCAAATCTTCATATAAGTCTTTTTTTAAATCACAAACAAGGCATCGAAAAACTTTTATGGTGTATGATATCTTTATTTATTGAGCTAGCTAATGAGAACAATATTTATTATGTTCAGAAAAAGTTCTTTAACGTTTATTTTATAATTTTATATAACTCAAATAAATTTTATTCATTTCACAATTCAAAAAGTGGTAGATCTTTTAAGAAATATTATTGTCAGAAATACATATATAGTATCTACATAAAGCTCTAATTCATGGCCAAAAAAGAAAAAACCGAATTTAAATTCAATCCACTATTTATCAAGATCTAATGGTTTGAATTGATTTCCTTACGAAAATATGTTGGTGTAATTTTTAATTTTTAACATTCGAATGTAGTAAATTTTATTTGACAGAAAAGTTGGAAAATAATACCATAAGCATATTATTTGGCTGGCGTAGGACTACAACCTGAGTCAAATTACCTATTGATTTCACCGTTCAGAAACCTCTTTTTTCTCTTTTTGGGTTTAAAACTTTTAATTTTCTACACATGTATGCTATTTCAATATTTTGTTTTGTTCGTAAGCTTCCATGGTTAGTTATTAATTGTTGGATAGGCTTTTGGAAGTTATTTTAATTCTCTTTCTGATAGTTTTTTATAGAGAAGTTCGATTTTTTTCTATTATATTTTGTATTTGATATTTATTTGTCTGATGAATATAGTATTCATATGATTTTTGGACGAGATTAGGAGGAATGAATTTGTTAGTCTTTTAATTTTTTTTAGTGTGTCATGTATTTCATAGTTCTTGTAAAAAATTTGTTGGCATGATAACATAATCCTATTAATTTATGATCCAAGCTTTAATTATTGATCTAAACTTCATGCCGCTTAGCATTTTTATATTCATCTGTAACTTTATTGACATATTTGATATTAGTTGTATATTGTTCTCGTTGCCAGTTTTGGTTGTACAAACTTTATGGGATCAGAATAAGCAGGCGACTCAAAAGAAAGGGAATAAAATGGTGAGAATAACCCTAAAATTTTTTAGATGACCAGATTCATTTTTCTTATTCCAAAACTCTAATTTTCCATATGTTTTCTAATTTTGTTTGCCCCCTTGAAATTACAACAATTGAAAAGGTAGTACAAGCTAAGATTAGTATATATGGAAATTATTCACAAATATATCAATGCTAAGTTGATAAGAAAAAAAATTAATAAAATCGGGATTAAAGCATTTATAGTCAACAACAATTATTTTTGTATAATATATTTAACTAGACGGAGGAGAACTATAATAAAATATAATATTTAATATACTGAATCCCATGATTAGTTATACACTATTATCGATACAACTATTATACTATATGTATATACATTATATAAAATAATATATTGTATAATACCTTGTTTAATAGAACAGCTACAATTTTGGGGTAAAATCTGTAACTTACGTATCAGATCAGACAAAAAAATAGGGTGTAACGACCGATCGGTTGTTTTTAAGTTCTAGCATGTCGTTCTGCTATTTGAGGCCACGAGCAGCTACATTTTAGGTACTACGACTTGTTCGCGTGGTCGGAATTGAAATTCGGAAGTTCGGAGTTGATTTGGAAAGAGAATTCTCAATTTTGGAAGCTTAATTGGAAGATTCTGACTAAGGTTGGATTGAGTAAATGACCTTGGAATTGGGATTTTATAACAGGTTTCGTATGATGATTTTGACTTGGGTGTATGTCCGGATCAGTTTTGGATGACCCGGGAGCGTTTCGGCACCTATTGTGGAAGTTAGCATTTTGGAAGAATTTCATAAATTTGGGTTGAAGTGCATTTCAATGTTATCGATCTCGTTTGGGATTTTGAGTTGGGAATAGCTCCGTATGGTGATTCTGGTGTTGGGAGCGCTGTCCGAAAGTGGATTCAGAGGTCCGTAGGTCATTTTGGAGTCATTTGGCGAAAGTTAGAAATTTGAAGGTTTTTGAAGAGTTTGACCGGAAGTGGACTTTTTGATATCATGTCGGATTCCGATCCGGATGTTGGAGTAGGTCCATAATGTCAAATGTGTCTTGTGTGCAAAATTTGAGGTCAATCGGACGTGATTTGATAGGTTTCAGCATCAAATGTGGAAGTTGCAAAGTTCTTAAAGTTCATTAAGCTTGAATTGGGTGCGGTTCATTGATTTGATGTTGTTTTGATGTGAATTGAGACCTCGAAGGTCCGTATTATGATATGAGACTGATTTGTGTGATTGGATGGGTCCCGGGGGCCTCGGGTGTGTTTCGTAGGTTTGGGTTGTATCACGCTCTTATTTGACGTTTCGCGTCGTTCCTATCGCACCTCCCTTTTTACACCCGAGAGGGGACATAAGGGAGTTTTTCCAATTAAAGTGACATAATCGAAATGAGATATTTTTATTTATTCCAGAGGTCGCCACTTGGAATAGTTTATTTGGTGTTTCAAGTCACCGGTTTATTTTAAATCCCAAATCGAGGGAGAATTTTGAACTTTATTTAAAAGTCTGCGAAACCAGAAATTCTAAGTAAGGAATTCTGTTAACCCGGGAGAAGGGTTAGGCATTCCCGGGTTCCGTGGTTCGAGCACGATCGCATAACTATTAATATAGAGCCTAATTATCTGTCACGATCCAATTTTCCCTCCGTTGGGTTTCGTGATGGCACCTAGTCTTAAGGACTAGGTAAGCCTACTAAAAGCGGAATAACAACAACAACTAATAACAGCTAAAATTTTTCTTAGATGAATCCTTTATACAATGAACAACTCCCAAAATCCGGTATACAAGTCATAAGCTCTACAGAGTTTCGCTACAACTTGGTAAACACAACCGTATGGAAATAAGTACAACAGTGTGAATACAAAATAGGAAGGTGACTCGAAGCCTGCGACGCAGCTGCAGGGCTACCTTGAGCTCCTCGGCCAAGAATCCGCTTAGCTACTAGCGAACAATACCTGGAGCTGCACAAAAAAAAATATACAGAAGTGTAGTATGGCAGCACACCACGGCGGTGCCCAGTAAGTATCACACTAACCTCGGTGGAGTAGTGACGAAGAACAGTCAAGACACCCACTGATCTAATAAGCAGAACAAGTATAAGTTGTAGAAACAACTGAACGTGATATCTATTTAAAGGCTAACGATATTGCAAAACAATACAGTAACTACAATAAAGAAAGGACAACAACAAGTAACAGTGGAAAAAAACCATAATAAAGCTCAAAAAAGTGAACAAAAATACAACCCAAATTCGAAAATTCACAAATACAGTAAGAACAGATCAATAACTCAGCAACTACGACAGCTTTCACATTAGGTCATAACCAACAAACTTAATCAATTAGTCAAATCTTTCATTGATAAAAAACATTTCAATAATACCTTCTTTAAGTAAACATTTTCTGAAATTAGTCCTCTTAATAATGAATACCTTTCGAATATACCTTTCAAATAAATATCCTTCGAATATAAGTTACCCTTGGACACTTCATCTCATAATCATACAATACAGGTCTCAATACCTGAACCCTAACACTTGGCATCCTGGGCCCTCATCACACCTCATAATCATACTGACAACTCACGTGCCCAAAGAGTCATTCTCACATGGAAGGAAAATAAACGAGGGGGTGCGTCTATACTCAGAAATCTCAAAGAGCCTCCTACCCGATAAGGGTGATTAACCATGTGTATGCTTGTGCAAGTGTTCCTAAATAGTTCGCACCAACTAGTAAGTATAAGGAATGGAACGGATAGCACCTATAATGTTTACACAGGGATGGGATCAATGAAAACATCAACTCAGAACACAATGATTTTAACAGGGGAAAATAACGCAGAAAGAAATCAGCTCAACACAGAAATGACAACCGGGGATCTACCAGGATACCGTTCTGTAGCCCCCAAATGTAAATATCCAGCAAACCGAGGGATCTACCAGGATACCGTCCTGTAGCCCCCAAATGTAAATACCAGCAAACCGGGGATCTACCAGTGATACCATCCTGTAGCTCCAAATGAAATACCAGCTAACATGTCCAGTGGATCTCCCGGGTATCGTCCCTAGTCCAACTCCATTAGTGCGCCAGGGATCTACCGGAATCTCATCCGTATTCCCCAAATGTTAAATGTGCAGGGGGATCTACCGGATATCGCCCGTAGTCCCCAAAGTAAATACACAGCGCAACCAACAGAAACAACAGTTACAGCACAACAAAAGCACGTACATCACCACACTACAACATAACCACAACATGACAATACTACAAGGTAAGACAAGTAAATCAACTCAAGGACTATAAAATCACAAGGGAACGGCAAAATAACCACAAACAGAAAATAATCACAAGGAAACGGTTGAACCAGCTCAAAAAGAATACCACAGAAAAAGAAATGTGGCATAAAGGGAACAGTTCAACACGGGAAAAAACTAACATGTAGCAACGATCCCACAATATACAAGTCAAATACGAGGAAATCAACACGAGTCAAGTAGTCCACAATTAAAGGCAAGTCAACAAGATATAAATTATCTAAAACTCCTTTTAAGGTTCGACAAATTTTGAGGATATTCAAAAATTCAATTAAGGGAAGATGACCTTAGCGTTCACTTAAAGACATAAACAATTTCAGAAGGGGTAATGAAATTCTCAAATAAGATAAGCAACTATGAAAAGATAGCATGACAATAGGTGAGGAGAAATTCTTCAGTCCAATCAATTAGGTGTCAATTTGGCAATAAGAGTGAATCATGAAGCAACTAATTCCAATTAAGCATTGTAGAGGTGAAACAAATAAATATGGAACTCAGTCATGCAAAAAACACTTCTACACAGTGATATAAAGACCTAAAGGAACCCTAAAAGGCAATTTTTCCCAAAAATAAGTCCGAGCACGCACTCGTCACCTCCGTACACGAGCTACCATCAACATAGAAGACTCAAAATCCTAAGGGGAAGTTCCCCACACAAGGTTAGGCAAGATACTTACCTCAAAGACACAAACCGATACTCAAAATGCACTTCTCGGTGAAAGACCCCCGGACAGCTCAAATCTAACCAAATTAACTTCAAAGCACCAAACAGAACATATAACAAACTATTCCGATCATAAAGTCTCAACTTTAACAAAATCTAAAAATCGGTCAAAAGACGATCCTCGGGCCCGCACCTCGGAACCCGACAAGTTTTTACAAAAATCGGAGTACCCATTCCAATATGAGTTCAACTATACAAAAATTACCAAATTCCGATACCATTTCGTCCCTCAAATCAGAAATTTCGTTTGAAAATTTTATTCAAAAACCAACATTTCCCTAACTAAAAAAACAATTTAAATGATAGAAACAAAGACTAATTCATGTATATATTTAAGTCTAAGTGAAAAATACTTACCAATCGAATTATCTGAAGAACCCACCAAGAAATCGCTTAAAATCGAGGTCTACAAGTCAAAATATGATAAAAATGTAAAACCCTCGATTTTGGAATATATTCTGTCCGCCAGGAATTTGTGCATCGCGAACGCGAAGGAAGGACCGCGTTCGCGAAGAAGAAAAGTTACGGCTGCCCAGGTTGCTCATCGCGAACGCGGAGAAGGAGGGCAGGACCTACGCGAACGCGTAGGGAGGGACGCGAATGCGAAGAAGAAAATGCAGGGCCTCGCGAACGTGAGAGAGGATTTTCGACGTGGTCAACAACAAGCATCTGCGAACGCGAAAGGGCTGTTCGCGATTGCGAAGGAGGATACCAGAAGCAGAAAACAGCAGTTCCAAAAATGGAAAAATGACCCATGGCCCACCCGGAACACAAATGAGGCCCCCGGACCCCGCCTAAACACATAAACAATCACATAACGTAACACGGACTCGCTCGAGTTTATGATCACATTAAACAACGCCGAAACAACGAATTCAAACCAAAAATTGAACTTATGAACTTTCAAATCTTCTAATTTCTAACTCATGCCGAAACCCATCAAATCAATACGGAATGACGCCAAATTTGGCAGACAAGTCCAAAATGACATAACGAGGCTACTCCAACTCTCGGAATGTATTTCGACCCCGATATCGCAAAGTCAAACTATGGGTCAAACTTCTCCATTTTCCAAACTTCAACTTTTCCAACTTTTGACCGAAATGCCTCAATTTACCCTACGGACCTCCAAATTCTGAATCCGGACGTGCGCCTTAGTCCAAAATCACCATAGATGCTGTTGGATATCATCAAAAATTCATTCCGGGCCGTTTACTCAAAAGTCCAATTCCAGTCAATTCATCACCGCTTAACTCCCAAATCTTAGATTACTTCTTCCAATTTGACTCTGATCATCCGTTGAACTGAATTCAAACCATGCACGCAAGTCGACACTCAGTATTATGAAGCTGTTCCAGACCTTACGGCGCTGAACGGATCTTAAATATCTCAAAATGACGGCCGGGTCGTTACATCCTCCCCATCTTAAAACCAACGTTCGTTCCTCGAACGTGCCAAGATTCGCCTCGAAGTTCTCAAATTATTGAACGCACACTTTTAGCATATACCTCGCGGGTTATCCCAAGTCAACCCCAATCCGCATAAATCTGAATAACACATCTCAACTGAAATTTAGCTTTCTAGCAATACAATAAGCCGTTAGAGCCCAACTCCACATCTCGCATTCATTCCAAGGGACCTGATTCTAAATCCATATCCGGTATCAGTTCAACTAGCTGCAACCCTTATGCCTACACTCACAGAGTACAACCACACTAATATACGCCCCACACATAGGACTATAATAACATTCCTGAATCACAATATTTTGCCCGAAATCAAATCCTGCACTGGCCATTAGCCTCATATTCGATAAGAACCCGTTTTGAAACCTCCACAACACTGATGATGATACAATAACCATGAAAACACATAACTAACACCCGAATCACCAAATCACAAACTAATTACCAACGGGAACACACCCCACAAGCTAAACTCAAGAAGCACAGAACTGTTCGCCCAAGTAAAGGTTGTAGTGAAGGACTAACAAAGGAATCAGACATGAACCAGGTCCACCTCAGCTGCACAAAAACGGGCAGATTCGAGCATGTTGGATGCACGTGAAGGAGATAAGCTTAACTTGGTGTATTTAATATCTCCTGATCGAAAAAGGTTTCATAATTGATAAGCAGAGAAGGACTCCTTACTCAAGAGAACACCATCCAAGATAGGGAAAGGAGTTAGAAGTTGAAATCAACTAGAACTCTTCCACCAAGGAAGGAGTTGCATCAGAACTCTAGTATTCTTTCATCTACTAACTCTATAAATTGCAGGATGTTCTCACATTGGTGTTGCACAAAAACGCAGAAATTTAAACGTGAATTGGGAGCAAAATAGCAAGGCTTTTTGCAAGCAGTTTCGTGTGTGTGATCCAAGTGTGCAAACCTGAAGCTACATGAACTAGATTGAAGAACAACTCCATAAGAGTTTTATGTATCTTTGTTTATTTCTAGTTCAATTGTAGTAGGTGTTTCATATTGTACCTTTCAGCTTTATTTAGAAGCAATTGTAATAGGTACTTTGAGTATTCAAGTTTAGAGTTAACTTGCTACAACGGGAATTAGAGTTAATCCTTAGGTTTACAAAGAGTTTTTGTAAACGCTGTTTTGGCTCAGTGATATTAGTGGAAGTGGGAAAATCCTACTGAGTTAGTAGGTCGTGGTTTTTTCACCTTTTGAGTCAGGGTGTTTTCCACGTAAAAATCTCCTTGTTCTTTATCTTTATGTACTATTTATTCCCAAACATAGTAGTTAGTACTCCTAGAAGAACCAGATTTTCTAGAGCGAAAATTGGGGTACCACACAAATCACCCCCCTCTTGTGTGGTATTGACGTTTTAGAACATCAAATTGGTATCAGAGCAGGTTATCCTTTGAAGAGGCTAACACCTTAGGAAAAATCAAACTATGAGTGCACCACCTGGGAACGGGAGGGCAATCCACTGCTAGGCCTCCACTCTTCAATGGCAGTACTATTCCTGGTGGAAGAACAGGATATGAGATCATATCATAGGAGAGGACTATGAACTCTGGGACATAGTCCACTGATGGTCCTTTGGCAACTACAAAGAAGAATGAGGAAGGAGTGGATGTGCCAAAGACAGAGCTGACTGCACTGTTGAACCTGAAGAAGTGGGAAAAGAATGCCAAGGCCAAGAAATGGCTTGTGTGTGGATTGGGTCCAGACGAGTACAGCGGATTCAAAGCTGTACTACTGCAAAGGAAATATAGGACACTTTTGCAAGTGGCTCATGAAGGAACACCTCAAGTGAAGAGGTCCAGAGGAACACTGCTGTATTCTCAATATAAGAATTTCACCATGAAGAAGGAGAAAACCATCCAAAGTATACAAGGATCATACCACACTAACAAATGAACTTAAGTCTCTTGGAAGAATTATCCTTGAAGAAGACAAGGTTGAGAAATCCTTGACAAGAGTCTTACCAGTCTCTTGGGAAAGGCAAAATCACAGCTATTCAGGAATCAAAGAACATTGCCACTCTTAAGTTGGATGAGCTATTGAAATCTCACTGTATAAATGAACTTAGAAGGCAAACCATGAAGATGGATGCACCCGAGCAGGAAAAGGAGCCTGGCATTCAGAATCACTGAAGGTGCTGATCTAGAGGAGGATGAAATGACCATGATCACAAAGGACTTCAAGGAAGTACCTAATGAGAGGAAAGGGTCCTTCAAAAGTGGAAGCTACATCAAACCAAGGTTCCGAAAACACAACCAATGAGGGGTGTTACAAGTGTGGCAAGACTGATCACCACATCAAAACTGCCCTCAATGGGAAATGAATGGAAGAAGGAAAGAACTAAACGAAGGAAGGAACAGGAAGAAGGAACAGGTTCAACCAAGAAGAACAAAAGGATCAACAAAAGGCTATGGTTGCTGCACCTGGGAGAAAGCTCAGATGAGGACTTAGAGGATTGAAAGATGGAGATGAACAAGCACTATGGCAATTGGAGAATCTGATGAGGAATCTGAGGTAAGTATAATTCATCTCAAAGACAAGGATTAATTTTTCTCTTAAGAAAGGCTATCTGAGTTACTACTGGATTTTACATTGATGAATCTGAGGATCCAAACAATGAAAACAAAACAGCTGTCTAAGGAGTGTGTGATTTTGGAAGCTAGTGTGCAAAGAAATCTGGAACTTAGGGCTAGTGAAAGTGATAGTAAATATGCTGAGTTAAAGAACCAAGTTCATGAACTTAACACCACTGTCCTAGAGCTAAGATTTGAAAATCTAAAACTAAAATTAGGAACAG
This sequence comes from Nicotiana attenuata, assembly GCF_001879085.1. Lineage (NCBI taxonomy): Eukaryota > Viridiplantae > Streptophyta > Magnoliopsida > Solanales > Solanaceae > Nicotiana > Nicotiana attenuata. Next base: position 663,212 of record NW_017670421.1, read on the forward strand.
GTAAAAAGAAAGCTGTATCACACACAACTCACATTAGAAGAAAACCTTGGAAAAATGAAAGACGAGTTGTACAAAAGAGATGAGCAAATAAGAATCCTTAAGAAGGATCCAAGCAAGGTTAAGCACGAGCTAGACAGAACTTGTAAATGGAATAGGTCCTCCGATGCACTTTCATGGCTACATGAACACCATAGTAGACAATAAGAGAGGACTTGCTACGGGACCCCTGCACCTAAGTGGGATCCCAAAAGCAAGTACCTCACACTTCCTGAGAACATAATTTGCACACACCTTGTGGTAAAAGTGGGTTCACTATAAGAAATGAATGTTATGCATTGGAAAGAAAAGGGCTAGTCAAAAGAATAAAGAATTTGTGCAAGGGAAAAATAGACTGCCAGGTTGGGCTAAAAAGAATCTGATTCACCCTTTTGCCTATAGAAAGGGACCCAAACTAGTTTGGGTTCTAAGACTAACCCCTGATTTCTTTTGAGGTTCCAAGTGAAGGGGAGCAACCAAAATATGCGTACATGGATAGTGGCTGTTCAAAGCATATGAGAGGAAGCAAGAACCAGTTCCTTTCACTTGAGGACCTCAAAGGAGGTAATGTCTCCTTTAGAAATGGGAAGAAAGGTGAGATCATTGGTATTGGAAAGGTAGGTAAGACTGATTCTCACTCTATTGAGAATGTCTACTTGATAGATGACCTAAAGTACAGTCTAATCAGTGTATCACAATTATGTGATAGAGGTAACTTTGGTAGCATTCACCTCTACCAAATGTTTGTTGATAAATCTTACCATTGACAAGATTGTTTTGCAGGGTAAAAAGGTAAACAAATATTTACATTGTGAGATCTGTCCACACTTTCAGGAAATGAACTCACTTGTTCTTAAGTATTGTTGGACAATGATCCCTCCCTCTTTGGCACGAGATCTGGCCCATGCAAGTCTGAGTCAACCTCAAACAAATTAGTCTCCAAGTCATCTGGTTGATAGGGCTGCCATAACATCAAGTTCAAGGAAGACAAAGTTTTGTGAGGCTTGTGTTAAGGGGAAGCACTGGTAAGATCCTCTTTTAAATGCCAAGAATTGGTAAGCACCACCAGAACGATGGACTGCGGTCCATATGGATCTCTGTGCGTCCAATGAGAACAATTAAGCAGAAGTTGGTAAAAGATATTGTGATGTGGTTGTTGATGATTACTCTAGGTTTACTTCGGACATTGTTTTTAACATCTAAAGATGGGGAGCATTTGACATGTTTTTACTTCTTGTTAGAAAAACTCAGAAACCACTAGGTAATCAACTTGTATCAATTAGTCTGATCATGGAACTGAATTGAAAATGCTAAGTTTGCTGAATTTTGCAATTCACTCTAATAATATTGTATGACTAGACCTCTTGTTAAAAGATTCTCTATTGAGTCACTTAAAGGGAGAAAGCTAAATATATCCCATCTTAGGGCATTTAGATGCAAGTGCTTTGTGCACAATATGGCAAAAACTCCCTAGGTTAAGTATGATCCCAAAAGTGATGAGGGGGAGTATTCTTGAGATATTCTTCACATAGTAAAGCTTATAAGATAGTACAGACAGAACTATGTGTTTTAGAAAAGTTTGTATATGTTATTGTTTTTAAAGACTAACATTCTTTTCTAAGAGGCAACAGGAACAAGATAATTGAGAAGATATCTAGGGCTAGATAAGAAATTCCAAGTGTGAAACCAAGGTCCAGCCTGAAGAGTGCATCACAGGAAGGAACAGGTGATTGGAACAGGTCTTCCACCCTAGGAACATAGACAGGGTTAACTGACTAGAGAGAAACTGATCCTCTAACCTCGAGGGAACCTAGTCCTATGAACCTATTCCACAATCCAAGAGTACCAAAACCAGGCAAGGAACATTCCAAAGAAATTGACACTGCCTCTATTGCCAACATCCACGAAATTGAGATATAGATGAACTGGTTCATCTGGTGTATTAGAAACGTTATAGGGGATAATTGGGTCTCTTTGTAGTATCTCACTACTTAGCAGATATGACATTGTGTGCAGTGTAGGTCTTTGTGCTCGGATTTCAGAGGCAACAAAGGAGTCCCATCATTGGAACTAATGTAGAAAGAGATATATGAGATACTTGAAGGCAAACCAATGACCTTTGCCTTTGGTATCAAAAAGGTAGTAATTTTAACCTGGTGGGATATTGCTGACGCTGATTCATGAGCGGTTTCCTTTTGTGGATAGGAGAGCACCATCAGGTATTGTCCCACTTCCTTGGTTCATGTTCTTGTGTCATGGGCTACTAAAAAGCAAAATTCTTTGGCCTCTCATCTACTGCCTTGAAGCTAAGTATCTGTGTTGCTGCTTCTTCTCTGATTGCTTCGCTACGATGTTTGTGATGGTATATTGGCTCATGTAAAAGTTGGTTGCATTCCCTATTTTTGTTGATTGATAACGCACATAGTGCTATTAGATATGACAAAGATACCCTGGACCTCGGTTTAAATTATGATTCATAGTGATAATTTTGTCTTCTTTCAGACTTATCACATACTGCTATCACATTCTCTTAAGGGAATGAGAATGGAGCAAATTCAATGGGACGGGTTTCCACTTTTTGTGCCCATAATCATACATGAATTTGATCATGGCAAGACATAGAAACTTTTACCACTTCAGGTGGTTATAATTTCTTACAAACTCCATTAGAGTTATAATCAAACTTTGTTGTCTTTGCTTGTATATAAAATCAAAGTATAGAATAAAAGAGAAAAATACGGTAAAATACTTACCTTAAATCCAGAATTTAATCATGAAGGAAGTTCATGGAATAATTGACAATCATTATGCTCAATCCCAAAGCTTCTACTCAATTGGTTAGAGTCTCGTGCTGATAACGTGTTATAAAACAATAAAAGAAGAAGAAGAATATTGCAGAGAAAAGTAGGGAGAGAGAATTCTTATTGATTTGGGATGAATTACAATAGAATAGAACCCTCTATTTATAGGGAGAGGTTGACTTAGCCACCAAGTAATAAACCCTAGAATCTCTCTAAATATAGACATTCACCATAAATAAAATTCTATTTATAACACATCCTAAATTTTAGAACACCAAAGGATTTAATTTTAATTTTCAAATCTTCATATAAGTCTTTTTTAAATCACAAACAAGGCATCCGAAAAACTTTTATGGTGTATGATATCTTTATTTATTGAGCTAGCTAAATGAGAACAATATTTATTATGTTCAGAAAAAGTTCTTTAACGTTTATTTTATAATTTTATATAACTCAAATAAATTTTATTCATTTCACAATTCAAAAAGTGGTAGATCTTTTAAGAAGATATTATTGTCGGAAATACACATATAGTATCTACATAAAGCTCTAATTCATTGCCAAAAAATAAAAACCGAATTTAAATTCAATCCACTATTTATCAAGATCTAATGGTTTGAATTGATTTCCTTACGAAAATATGTTGGTGTAATTTTAATTTTTAACATTCGAATGTAGTAAATTTTATTTGACAGAAAAGTTGGAAAATAATACCATAAGCATATATTTGGCTGGCGTAGGACTACAACCTGAAGTCAAATTACCTATTGATTTCACGTTCAGAAACCTCTTTTTTCTCTTTTTGGGTTTAAAACTTTTAATTATTTCTACACATGTATTGCTATTTCAATATTTTGTTTGTTCGTAAGCTTCCATGGTTAGTTATTAATTGTTGGATAGGCTTTTGGAAGTTATTTAATTCTCTTTCTGATAGGTTTTTATAGAGAAGTTCGATTTTTTTCTATTATATTTTTGTATTTGATATTTATTTGTCTGATGAATATAGTATTCATATGATTTTTGGACGAGATTAGGAGGAATGAATTTGTTTAGTCTTTTAATTTTTTTTAGTGTGTCATGTATTTCATAGTTCTTGTAAAAAATTTGTTGGCATGATAACATAATCCTATTAATTTATGATCCAAGCTTTAATTATTGATCTAAACTTCATGCCGCTTAGCATTTTTATATTCATCTGTAACTTTATTGACATATTTGATATTAGTTGTATATTGTTCTCGTGCCAGTTTTGGTTGTACAAACTTTATGGGATCAGAATAAGCAGGCGACTCAAAAGAAAGGGAATAAAATGGTGAGAATAACCCTAAAATTTTTTAGATGACCAGATTCATTTTTCTTATTCCAAAACTCTAATTTTCCATATTGTTTTCTAATTTGTTTGCCCCCTTGAAATTACAACAATTGAAAAGGTAGTACAAGCTAAGATTAGTATATATGGAAATTATCACAAATATATCAATGCTAAGTTGATAAGAAAAAAAATTATAAAATCGGGATAAAGCATTTATAGTCAAACACATTATTTTTGTATATATATTTACTAGACGGAGGAGAACGTATAATAAAATATAATATTAATATACTGAATACCCATGATTAGTTATACACTATTATCGATACAACTATTATACTATATGTATATACATTAATATAAAATAATATATTGTATAATACCTTGTTTAATAGAACAGCTACAATTTTGGGGTGAAAATCTGTAACTTACGTATCAGATCAGACAAAAAAAATAGGGTGTAACGACCCGATCGGTTGTTTTAAGTTCTAGCATGTCGTTCTGCTATTTGAGGCCACGAGCAGCTACATTTTTAGGTACTACGACTTGTTCGCGTGGTCGGAATTGAAATTCGGGAAGTTCGGAGTTGATTTGGAAAGAGAATTCTCATTTTGGAAGCTTTAATTGGAAGATTCTGACTAAGGTTGGATTGAGTAAATGACCTTGGAATTGGGATTTTATAACAGGTTCGTATGATGATTTTGGACTTGGGTGTATGTCCGGATCAGGTTTTGGATGACCCGGGAGCGTTTCGGCACCTATTGTGGAAGTTAGCATTTTGGAAGAATTTCATAAATTTGGGTTGAAGTGCATTTCAATGTTATCGATCTCCGTTTGGGATTTTGAGTCTGGGAATAGCTCCGTATGGTGATTCTGGTGTTGGGAGCGCGTCCGAAAGTGGATTCAGAGGTCCGTAGGTCATTTTGGAGTCATTTGGCGAAAGTTAGAAATTTGAAGGTTTTTGAAGAGTTTGACCGGAAGTGGACTTTTTGATATCATGGTCGGATTCCGATTCCGGATGTTGGAGTAGGTCCATAATGTCAAATGTGTCTTGTGTGCAAAATTTGAGGTCAATCGGACGTGATTTGATAGGTTTCAGCATCAAATGTGGAAGTTGCAAGTTCTAAAGTTCATTAAGCTTGAATTGGGGTGCGGTTCATGATTTTGATGTTGTTTGATGTGAATTGAGACCTCGAGCAGGTCCGTATTATGATATGAGACTGATTTGTGTGATTGGATGGGGTCCCGGGGGCCTCGGGTGTGTTTCGTAGGTGTTTGGGTTGTATCACGCTCTTATTTGACGTTTCGGCGTCGTTCCTATCGCACCTCCCTTTTTACACCCGAGAGGGGACATAAGGGAGTTTTTCCAATTAAAGTGACATTAATCGAAATGAGATTATTTTATTTATTCCAGAGTCGCCACTTGGAATAGTTTATTTGGTGTTTCAAGTCACCGGTTTATTTTAAATCCCAAATCGAGGAGAATTTTGACTTTATTTAAAAGTCTGCGAAACCAGAAATTCTAAGTAAGGAATTCTGTTAACCCGGGAGAAGGTGTTAGGCATTCCCGGGTTCCGTGGTTCGAGCACGATCGCATAACTATTAATATAGGCCTAATTATCTGTCACGATCCAATTTTCCCTCCGTTGGGTTTCGTGATGGCACCTAGTCTTAAGGACTAGGTAAGCCTACTAAAATGCGGAATAACAACAACAACTAATAACAGCTAAAATTTTTCTTAGATGAATCCTTTATACAATGAACAACTCCCCAAAATCCGGTAGTACAAGTCATAAGCTCTACAGAGTTTCGCTACAACTTGTAAACACAACCGTATGGAAATAAGTACAACAGTGTGAATACAAAATAGGAAGGTGACTCCGAAGCCTGCGACGCAGCTGCAGGGCTACCTTGAGTCTCCTCGGCAAGAATCCGCTTAGCTACTAGCGAACAATACCTGGAGCTGCACAAAAAAAATATACAGAAGTGTAGTATGAGCACACCACGGCGGTGCCCAGTAAGTATCAACACTAACCTCGGTGGAGTAGTGACGAAGAACAGTCAAGACACCCACTGATCTAATAAGCAGAACAAGTATAAGTGTAGAAACAACTGAACGTGATATCTATTTAAAGGCTAAGCGATATTGCAAACAATACAGTAACTACAATAAAGAAAGGAAACAACAAGTAACAGTGGAAAAACCATAATAAAGCTCAAAAAAAGTGAACAAAAATACAACCCAAATTCGAAATTCACAAATACAGTAAGAACAGATCATAACTCAGCAACTACGACAGCTTTCACATTAGGTCATAACCAACAACTTCAATCAATTAGTCAAATCTTTCATTTGATAAAAACATTTCGAATAATACCTCTTTAAGTAAACATTTTTCTGAAATAGTCCTCTAATAATGAATACCTTTCGAATATAACCCTTTCAAATAAATATCCTTCGAATATAAGTTACCCTGTGACACTTCATCTCATAATCATACAATACAGGTCTCAATACCTGAACCCTAACACTTGGCATCCTGGGCCCTCATCACACCTCATAATCATACTGACAACTCACGTGCCCAAAGAGTCATTCTCACATGGAAGGAAAATAAACGAGGGGTGCGTCTATACTCAGAAATCTCAAAGAGCCTCCTACCCGATAAGGGTGATTAACCATGTGTATGCTTGTGCAAGTGTCCTAACATAGTTCGCACCAACTAGTAAGTATAAGGAATGGAACGGATAGCACCTATAATGTTTACACAGGGATGGGATCAATGAAAACATCAACTCAGAACACAATGATTTTAACAGGGGAAAATAACGCAGAAAGAATACAGCTCAACACAGAAATGACAACCGGGGATCTACCAGGATACCGTCCTGTAGCCCCCAAATGTAAATATCCAGCAAACCGGGGATCTACCAGGATACCGTCCTGTAGCCCCCAAATGTAAATACCAGCAAACCGGGGATCTACCAGGATACCATCCTGTAGCTCCCAAATGTAAATACCAGCTAAATGTCCAGTGGATCTCCCGGGTATCGTCCCGTAGTCCAACTCATAGTGCGCCAGGGATCTACCGGAATCTCGATCCGTATTCCCCAAATGTAAATGTGCAGGGGGGATCTACCGGGATATCGCCCGTAGTCCCCAAAGTAAATACACAGCGCAACCAACAGAAACAACAGTTACAGCACAACAAAAAGCTCGTACATCACCACACTACACATAACCACAACATGACAATACTACAAGGTAAGACAAGTAAATCAACTCAAGGACTATAAATCACAAGGGAACGGCAAAATAACACAACAAGAAAATAAATCACAAGGAAACGGTAGAACCAGCTCAAAAAGAATAACCACAGAAAAGAATGCTGGCATAAAGGGAACAGTTCAACCACGGAAAAACTAACATGTAGCAACGATCCCACAATATACAAGTCAATAACGAGGAAATCAACACGAGTCAAGTAGTCCCAATTAAAGGCAAGTCAACAAGATATAAATTATCTAAACTCCTTTTAAGGTTCGACAAATTTTGAGGATATTCAAAAATTCAATTAAGGGAAGATGATCTTAGCTTCACTTAAGACTAAACAATTTCAGAAGGGGTAATGAAATTCTCAAATAAGATAAGCAACTATGAAAAGATAGCATGACAATAGGTGAGGAGAAATTCTTCAGTCCAATCAATTAGGTGTCAATTTGGCAATAAGAGTGAATCATGAAGCAACTAATTCCAATTAAGCATGTAGAGGTGAAACAAATAAATAGGAACTCAGTCATGTCAAAAACACATTCCTACACAGTGAATATAAAGACCTAAGAACCCTAAAAGGCCAATTTTTCCAAAAATAAGTCCGAGCACGCACTCGTCACCTCGCGTACACGAGCTACAATCAACATAGAAGACTCAAATCCTAAGGGGAAGTTCCCCACACAAGGTTAGGCAAGATACTTACCTCAAAGACACAAACCGATACTCAAAAATGCACTTCTCGGGTGAAAGACCCCCGGACAGCTCAAATCTAACCAAATTAACTTCAAAGCACAAACAGAACATATAACAAACTATTCCGGATCATAAAGTCTCAACCTTTAACAAAATCTAAAAATCGGTCCAAAAGTCGATCCTCGGGCCCGCACCTCGGAACCCGACAAGTTTTTACAAAAATCGGAGTACCCATTCCAATATGAGTTCAACTATACAAAAATTACCAAATTCCGATACCATTTCGTCCCTCAAATCATGAAATTTCGTTTTGAAAATTTTATTCAAAAACCAACATTTTCCCTAACTAAAAAAACAATTTAAATGATAGAAACAAAGACTAATTCATGTAATATATTTAAGTCTAAGTGAAAAATACTTACCCAATCGAATTATCTGAAGAACCCACCAAGAATCGCTTAAAATCGAGGTCTACAAGTCAAAATATGATAAAAATGGTGAAACCCTCGATTTTGGAATATATTCTGTCCGCCCAGGAATTTGTGCATCGCGAACGCGAAGGAAGGACCGCGTTCGCGAAGAAGAAAAGTTACGGCTGCCCAGGTTGCTCATCGCGAACGCGGAGAAGGAGGGCAGGAACCTACGCGAACGCGTAGGGAGGGACGCGAATGCGAAGAAGGAAAATGCAGGGCTTCGCGAACGTGAAGAAGGATTTCGACGTGGTCAACAACAAGGCATCGCGAACGCGAAAGGCTGTTCGCGATTGCGAAGGAGGATACCAGAAGCAGAAAACAGCAGTTCCAAAAATGGGAAAAATGACCCATGGCCCACCCGGAACACAACTGAGGCCCCCGGGACCCCGCCTAAACACATAAACAAGTCACATAACGTAACACGGACTCGCTCGAGGTTATGAATCACATTAAACAACGCCGAAACAACGAATCAAACCAAAAATTGAACTTATGAACTTTCAAATCTTCTAATTTCTAAACTCATGCCGAAACCCATCAAATCAATACGGAATGACGCCAAATTTGGCAGACAAGTCCAAAATGACATAACGAGGCTACTCCAACTCTCGGAATTGTATTTCGACCCCGATATCGCAAAAGTCAACTATGGGTCAAACTTCTCCATTTTCCAAACTTCAACTTTTCCAACTTTTGCCGAAATGCCTCAATTTACCCTACGGACCTCCAAATCTGAATCCGGACGTGCGCCTTAGTCCAAAATCACCATACGATGCTGTTGGAATCATCAAAAATTCATTCCGGGGCCGTTTACTCAAAAGTCCAATTCCAGTCAAATTCTCACCGCTTAAACTCCCAAATCTAGATTACTTCTTCCAATTTGACTCTGAATCATCCGTTAACTGAATTCAACCATGCACGCAAGTCGACACTCGTATTATGAAGCTGTTCCAGACCTTACGGCGCTGAACGGATCTTAAATTCTCAAAATGACCGGCCGGGTCGTTACATCCTCCCCATCTTAAAACCAACGTTCGTCCTCGAACGTGCCAAGATTCGCCTCGAAGTTCTCAAATTATTGAACGCACACTTTTAGCATATACCCGCGGGTGATCCCAAGTCACCCTAATCCGCATAAATCTGAATACACCATCTCAACTGAAATTTAGCCTTTCTAGCAATACCAATAAGCCTTAGAGCCCAACTCCACATCTCGCATTCATTTCCAAGGGACCTGATTCTAAATCCATATCCGGTATCAGTTTCAACTAGCTGCAACCACTTATGCCTACACTCACAGAGTACAACCACACAATATACGCACCACACATAGGACTATAATAACATTCCTGATCACAATATTTGCCCGAAATCAAATCCTGCACTGGCCATTAGCCTCATATTCGATAAGAACCCGTTTGAAACCTCCACAACACTGATGATGATACAATAACCATGAAAACCACATAACTAACACCCGAATCACCAAATCACAACTAATACCAACGGGAACACACCCCACAAGCTAGAACTCAAGAAGCACAGAACTGTTCGCCCAAGTAAAGGTTAGTTTTGAAGACTAACAAAGGAACTCAGACATGAACCAGGTCCATCCCTCAGCTGCACAAAAACGGGCAGATTCGAGCATGTTGGATGCACGTGAAGGAGATAAGCTTAACTTGGTGTATTTAATATCTCCTGATCGAAAAGGTTGCATAATTGATAAGGAGAAGGACTCCTTACTCAAAGAGAACACCATCCAAGATAGGGAAGGAGTTAGAAGTTGAAATCAACTAGAACTCTTCCACCAAGGAAGAGTTGCATCAGAACTCTAGTTATTTCTTCATCTACTAACTCTATAAATTGCAGGATGTTCTCACATTGGTGTTGCACAAAAACGCAGAAATTAAACGTGAATTGGGAGCAAAATAGCAAGGCTTTTTGCAAGCAGTTCGTGTGTGATCCAAGTGTGCAAACCTGAAGCTACATGAACTAGATTGAAGAACCAACTCCATAAAGAGTTTTATGTATCTTTGTTTATTTCTAGTTCAATTGTAGTAGGTGTTTCATATTGTACCTTTCAGCTTTATTTAGAAGCAATTGTAATAGGTACTTTGAGTATTCAAGTTAGAGTTAACTTGCTACAACGGGATTAGAGTTAATCCTTAGGTTTACAAAGAGTTTTTGTAAACGCTGTTTTGGCTCAGTGATATTAGTGGAAGTTTGGGAAAATCCTACTGAGTAGTAGGTCGTGGTTTTTTCACCTTTTGAGTCAGGTGTTTTCCACGTAAAAATCTCCTTGTTCTTTATTTTATGTACTTATTATTCCGCAAACAGTAGTAGTTAGTACTCCTAGAAGAACCAGATTATTCTAGAGCGAAAATTGGGTACCACACAAATCACCCTCCCTTTTGTGTGGTATTGACGTTTAGAACATCAATTGGTATCAGAGCGGGTTATCCTTGAAGAGGCTAACACCTTAGGAAAAGATCAACATGAGTGCACCACCTGGGAACTGGGAAGGGCAATCCACTGCTAGGCCTCCACTCTTCAATGGTCAGTACTATTCCTGGTGGAAGAACAGGATATGAGATCATATCATAGGAGAGGACTATGAACTCTGGGACATAGTCACTGATGGTCCTTTGGCAACTACAAAGAAGAATGAGGAAGGAGTGGATGTGCCAAAGACAAGAGCTGACTGCACTGCTGAAGACCTGAAGAAGTGGGAAAAGAATGCCAAGGCCAAGAAATGGCTTGTGTGTGGATTGGGTCCAGACGAGTACAGCAGGATTCAAAGCTGTACTACTGCAAAGGAAATATAGGACACTTTGCAAGTGGCTCATGAAGGAACACCTCAAGTGAAGAGGTCCAGAGGAACACTGCTGTATTCTCAATATAAGAATTTCACCATGAAGGAAGGAGAAACCATCCAAGTATACAAGGATCACCACACTAACAAATGAACTTAAGTCTCTTGGAAGAATTATCCTTGAAGAAGACAAGGTTGAGAAAATCTTGACAAGAGTCTTACCAGTCTCTTGGGAAAGCAAAATCACAGCTATTCAGGAATCAAAGAACATTGCCACTCTTAAGTTGGATGAGCTAATTGGAAATCTCACTGTATATGAACTTAGAAGGCAAACCATGAAGATGGATGCACCCGAGAAGGAAAGGAGCCTGGCATTCAGAATCACTGAAGGTGCTGATCTAGAGGAGGATGAAATGACCATGATCACAAAGGACTTCAAGAAGTACCTAATGAGAGGAAAGGGTCCTTCAAGAAGTGGAAGCTACATCAAACCAAGGGTTCCTGAAAAACAAACCAATGAGGGGTGTTACAAGTGTGGCAAGACTGATCACCACATCAAAAACTGCCCTCAATGGGAAATTGAATGGAAGAAGGAAAGAACTAAACGAAGGAACAGGAAGAAGGAACAGGTTCAACCCAAGAAGAACAAAGGATCAACAAAGGCTATGGTTGCTGCCTGGGGAGAAAGCTCAGATGAGGACTTAGAGGATGAAGATGGAGATGAACAAGCACCTATGGCAATTGGAGAATCTGATGAGGAATCTGAGGTAAGTATAATTCATCTCAAAGACAAGATTAAATTTTTCTCTAAAGAAAGGCTATCTGAGTTACTACTGGATTTCATTGATGAATCTGAGGATCTAAACAATGAAAACAAACAGCTGTCTAAGGAGTGTGTGATTTTGAAAGCTAAGTGCAAAGAAATCTGGAACTTAGGGCTAGTGAAAGTGATAGTAAATATGCTGAGTTAAAGAACCAAGTTCATGAACTTAACACCACTGTCCTAGAGCTAAGATTTGAAAATCTAAAACTAAAATTAGGAACAGGTAAAAAGAAAGCTGATCACACACAACTCACATTAGAAGAAAACCTTGGAAAAATGAAAGACGAGTTGTACAAAAGAGATGAGCAAATAAGAATCCTTAAGAAGGATCCAAGCAAGGTTAAGCACGAGCTAGACAGAACTTGTAAATGGAATAGGTCCTCCGATGCACTTTCATGGCTACATGAACACCATAGTAGCAATAAGAGAGGACTTGGCTACGGGACCCCTGCACCTAAGTGGGATCCCAAAAGCAAGTACCTCACACTTCCTGAGAACATAATTTGCACACACTGTGGTAAAACTGGTCACTATAAAAATGAATGTATTGCGAAAGAAAGGGCTAGTCAAAAGAATAAAGAATTTGTGCAAGGGAAAAATAGACTGCCAGGTTGGGCTAAAAAGAATCTGATTCACCCTTTTGCCTATAGAAAGGGACCCAAACTAGTTTTTTTCTTCTTTTTTTTGGGTTCCTAAGACTAACCCCTGATTTCCTTTTGAGGGTCCAAGTGAAGGGGAGCAACCAAATATGGTACATGGATAGTGGCTGTTCAAAGCATATGAGAGGAAGCAAGAACCAGTTCCTTTCACTTGAGGACCTCAAAGGAGGTAATTGTCTCCTTTAGAAATGGGAAGAAAGGTGAGATCATTGGTATTGGAAAGGTAGGTAAGACTGATTCTCACTCTATTGAGAATGTCTACTTGATAGATGACCTAAAGTACAGTCTAATCAGTGTATCACAATTATGTGATAGAGGTAACTTGGTAGCATTCACCTCTACCAAATGTTTTGTGATAAATCTTACCATTGACAAGATTGTTTTGCAGGGAAAAAGAGTAAACAAATATTTACATTGTAGATCTGTCCACACTTTCAGAAAATGAACTCACTTGCTTAAGTGTGTTGGACAATGATCCCCTCCTTTGGCACAGAGACTTGGCCATGCAAGTCTGAGTCAACTCAACAAATTAGTCTCCAAGGATCTGGTGATAGGGCTGCCTAACATCAAGTTCAAGGAAGACAAAGTTTGTGAGGCTTGTGTAAGGGGGAAGCAGGTAAGATCCTCTTTTAAATGCAAGAAAGTGGTAAGCACCACCAGAACGATGGAACTGGTCCATATGGATCTCTGTGGTCCAATGAGAACATTAAGCAGAGGTGGTAAAAGATATGTGATGGTGCTTGTTGATGATTACTCTAGGTTTACTTGGACATTGTTTTTAACATCTAAAGATGGAGCATTTGACATGTTTACTTCTTTTGTTAGAAAAACTCAGAAACCACTAGGTAATCAACTTGTATCAATTAGGTCTGATCATGGAACTGAATTTGAAAATGCTAAGTTTGCTGAATTTTTGCATGCACATCATAAATATTTGCATGACTAGACCTCTTGTTAAGAAGATTCTCTATGAGTCACTTAAAGGGAGAAAGCTAAATATATCCCATCTTAGGGCATTTAGATGCAAGTGCTTTGTGCACAATATGGCAAAAACTCCCTAGGTAAGTATGATCCCAAAAGTGATGAGGGAGTATTCTTGAGATATTCTTCACATAGTAAAGCTTATAAGATATACAGTACAAGAACTATGTGTTTAGAAAAAGTGTATATGTTATTTGTTTTAAAACTAACATTCTTTCTAAGAGGCAGGAACAAGATAATGAAGATATTGGGCTGATAAGAAATTCAAGTGGTGAAACCACAGTCCAGCCTGAAGATGCATCACAGGAAGGAACAGGTGATGGAACAGGTCCTTCCACCCAAGGCAACATGACAGGGGGAACTGACTAGAGAGGAACTGATCCTCTAACCTCGAGGGAACCTGTCCATGAACCTATTCCTCAGTAACAAAACCAGGAAGGAACATCCAAAGAAATTGACACTCCTATTGCAACATCCACGAAATTGGATATAGATGAACCTGGTTCATCTGTTGATTAGAAGTTGTATAGGGGAATGATTGGGTCTCTTTTATATCTCACTACTAGCAGACATGACATTGTGTGCAGTGTAGGTCTTTGTGCTCGATTTCAGGCAAATTCAAAGGAGTCCCACTTGACTAATGTAAAGAGAATATTGAGATACTTGAAAGGCACCAATGACCTTTGCCTTTGGTATCCAAAAGGTAGTAATTTTAACCTGGTGGGATATGCTGACGCTGATTATGCAGGTTTCCTTGTGGATAGGAAGAGCACCTCAGGTATGTCACACTTCCTTGGTTCATGTCTTGTGTCATGGGCTACTAAAAAGCAAAATTTAGTGGCCTTATCTACTGCTGAAGCTAAGTATCTTGCTGCTGCTTCATGATTGTGCTCAATTGTTGATGGATTTTGGTATTAAAGTTGGTTGCATCCCTATTTTTTGTGATAACACTAGTGCTATTAGTATGACAAAGAACCCGGTTAATCATAAGAGAACTAAGCACATAGATGTTAGGCACCATTTTTTGAGGGACAACTACGAGAAAGGCTTGATCACTGTGGAGTTTTGTGCTACTGTCAAGCAAATTGCTGACGTCTTCAGAAAAGCCTTAAGTAGAGATCACTTTGAGAGGAAAAGGTTGGAATTAGGGATGATTAAGATCACCTAAAAGGACCAGTTCAAGGTTAAACAAAAAAACAAATTGAAAAAATTTGGTTAGGAAGTCTGTAAGTTGTGTATAATTAGATTAAATCTTGCTCAGTCTTATACTTTCCATAGTGTACTCTTGTGCCATGTGTTAAAATGACTCATTAATCTCTAATGATATTTTCTCTATTTCGGCAAATTTAGACTCACACAAGAGAATTATCAGTGAAGAACCTGGTTCATCAAGATAACACGGTATGTTTTCTACACTCTGCATAATTTGAAATAACTATATTTGGATCATGAGCAGAGTCCTACCAAATACCAAACTCCTTTTGAACTTATCCGTTACAAGTGAACCAGTCCCGTTTAAAGGAGTCCCAACCGAATGGAAGTACCTAGATTCTAGGGATACACTCCAATGTCTCTTCAAAGCTGAATTTCAGTTTGATTAAAACTTCTAAGAGTCTGAAAAGCTGTAGTTACCCCATCAATTATTCCCCTGTATATTGATCAGCTTTAGTGTATTCCTTACTTCATCTCTCTCAAGCGGTTAAAAACTCTCATTCTTCTTTCATCTTCCAAACATAATCTAATTCTCTTCTCTTCCATACCCTAGCCTAGATATGTCGAACACCTCTGAAAATCCTTCATCACCACCACAAGAAACCACTTCCACGCCTTCTACAACACCAATCTCTAAGAAAAGATGATGGCTCATAAGATTGTCGCTAAAGGAGAGCAGATCAAGAAAATAAACAAGCAATTGAAAGCAGGTAGGGAAAAAGAATCCCAGAAATCTGAAGATTCATTTATGTCTGCTACTAAGGGGGAAGAAAGTAGGTATTCCGAAACTGAACAGGTATCTTCTGATTCTAAAGTTACTCTTGAGACAATTTCTGAAGTTGCTGCAAATTTAGAGAATAGATTTGTACTGGTAGGATCTATAGAAGGTGTTGAGACTACAGAATCTGGAGAAGTTGGTGGTAAAAATATAAAGGGAAAAGAAAAAGAGAGCAAGGGTGCTAGGAGCGATGTGAGGGGAATGGGTAAAAGAGTGGTTGATTCTTTACCCACTCTTGTTGGTCTAACAAAAGAAACTGGTGCAATGGTTGTTTGGGGAGAGGAATTTACTGAAATAAAAGAGAGTGTGAGCAAAACAGTGGGAAGTGGGTCTGGCGAAGCTGCTGAGGGGTTGGTTCAACTTGGGAAAAATATAGATGAACCTGTTCCATCTGAACAGGAAACCCTCTTGGACCTACTGATAGGATTATCAATAGCACCAAAACTCATGCCATTCCCTATGGTTTCATTCTCACAACTGTGCTTGCACATTTTAAGGTACAAGCAAGGATCATTTCGGGGTTAATACTCTGCTTTCTTGCGATTATGAAGTCAATGTCATTCCTAATGAACCTGGTTTATCTAAAAGAACACCTATCAATAGCAAGGTCAGAGCTCTATTACAGGAGAGTGAGGCAAATGATGCTGAGATAGCAGGGCTGAAGACACGATTGGTTGAGGTACAATCTGAGAGAGATGTTCTCAGAACTGAACTTGCAAGGGAAAAGGAGAAGAATGATGGAATTCTTCAAGACATGCTTAAACTTCTCCAAGCAAATAACCCAGTCCCTACCTCTTCCAAGCCTTAAATCCTAGCCTAGTGTAGATCAACCAGTGACCCAATTCGGGACTTTTTGTTTCTTTTGCTCATACATTTAGTATTTTTATTTCTTCTTATGCTTTGTGGTAGAATCTTATCAATCATCAATGAAATTCACTGTTATTGCTCTAACTGTTTGTTTATATTTCTTTGATGGTTGAAATTCTTAGTTTGATCTATGATGATTAATCTATGTTTGCATTTAAAGTAGCCCCAATGGCCATGAGTAAGTTTTAAAATCTGGTTATCTCACATTTCTATGCAACTTTTTGATGATGCCAAAAGGGGGAAAAAGGTTGTGCTTTAAACAAGTGATATTTACACTTTGAACAGTGATGTTTATAACCTAATGTACCTGGTCCTTGATGATAAGTGATAAAAAGGAAAAATGTTTCTAACATTGTGTTGATGTTGAGCTGAGTTCTGGCAGGGCCTAAGTGTATGAAAAGCACAGAGTTTGTCATCATCAAAAAAGGGAGAATTTGTTGGCCCAAGTAAAGGTTAGTTTTGAAGACTCATAAAGGAACTCAGACATGAACCAGGTCCATCCCTCAGCTGCACAAAAACGGGCAGATTCAAGCATGTTGGATGCACGTGAAGGAGATAAGCTTAACTTGGTGTATTTAATATCTCCTGACCGAAAAGGTTGCATGATTGATAAGGAGAAGGACTCCTTACTCAAAGAGAACACTATCCAAGATAGGGAAGGAGTTAGAAGTTGAAATCAACTAGAACTCTTCCACCAAGGAAGACTTGCATCAGAACTCTAGTTATTTCTTCATCTACTAACTCTATAAATTGCAGGATGTTCTCACATTGGTGTTGCACAAAAACGCAGAAATTAAACGTGAATTGGGAGCAAAATAGCAAGGCTTTTTGCAAGCAGTTCGTGTGTGATCCAAGTGTGCAAACCTGAAGCTACATGAACTAGATTGAAGAACCAACTCCATAAAGAGTTTTATGTATCTTTGTTTATTTCTAGTTCAATTGTAGTAGGTGTTTCATATTGTACCTTTCAGCTTTATTTAGAAGCAATTGTAATAGGTACTTTGAGTATTCAAGTTAAAGTTAACTTGAAGTTGTCGCAACAGTTAGAGGCTTGTTTCTACAACGGGATTAGAGTTAATCCTTAGGCTTACAAAGAGTTTTTGTAAATGCTGTTTTGGCTCAGCGATATTAGTGAAAGTTTGGAAAAATCCTACTGAGTAGTAGGTCGTGGTTTTTTCACCTTTTGAGCCAGGTGTTTTCCACATAAAAATCTCTGTGTTCTTTATTTTATGTACTTATATTTCCGCAAACAGTAGTAGTTAGTACACCTAGAAGAACCAGGTTCTTCTAGAGCGAAAATTGGGTACCACAGAAATCACCCCCCCTCTTGTGTGGTATTGACGTTTAGAACATCAAGAACAAAAATGACTGAATATGGAAAGGAAACACATGAAGAAACTATCAATCAAGTCCGTCAAGAACAAATTTTTCTATCAAAACTAATTTACAAAACAATCTAACAAGAAAGAATTAAAAGCATACAAAAGAATCACAAGGATCTCATACTGATATAACTCCCACCGCGGTACACAGCTCGGTCTCAACACATCAAATCAGTTGGAAACTCTCACTAGATTAACTCCGTCAACAAAATTACAACACGTACTGGCTCCCACACCGGCGGAGCATAAAGTCACGGCTCGTAGCCAAAAATACTCATAAATCACATCAAGCCTACCGAAAAGGACAATGGGAATTTACTACTAGTCTCATAACTCTCGATAATAAATAAAAACGGACGATAGACACGACTATCACTCATAGAACCTTCCAACAGGGTTACACATAAACAGAGTGCAAATCATGGAACGCATCCATAAGTGGAGCAACAAATAGGGGAACTCACCCCGATAAGCAGAACTGTAATGAACTAAGGATGGTGCTCTTCTATAACAAATCAAAATCATACCTGAATGACATCATCTGGCGCAACGGCCTTAAGCCTACTATATGAAACACATCAACGGGCCGGGCCTACCCCTCTTGGGCGCCCTCTACTAGCCGGAATACCTTGCTGTGACACATCTGCCCGAAATCTGGGGATATCCCTCACCATGTGGCTAGTATCTCCCTCTCAAAGCAACCTCTCTACTGACGTGGCTATGGGAACTATGTGGTATGGGTACTCTGAAACCCATGAACACCTGAATCACTGTGAAGCCTGAAGCGCAAACTGAACTGGCTGACCCACAAACCTCCACCATGTCGTCCCCTGCCTCCAGAATAAGGGCCAGCAGATCTCTCCGATCCACGAGGCCTCCTTGCCTCCCTGTGCTCTCTCTCTTTCTAGATCTCGTCTGTCCTCTCGCTCCCGGTCCCATATGCCCTCTAACCGGCGAGCGGTCCCTACCACCTGCTGAAACGAAACATTTGACTCCAACTCTCGAGTCATGCTGAACCGAAGTGACTGAGGTACAAACTCTCTCGAAACATCTCTGAAAAATTGAACCCATGTAAGTGAAGCTGCATCTGCCGGCTACCCAACTCATACGTTTGCCACCACTGATAAGCTGCTCCTTCAAGCTAGAACATAGTAAAAGCAACCCCACTCGTCTCTGCAATACCCATAGTATTGATCATGCGATGGCACTCCTCTATGAAACCCATTGTGCTCTCTTAAGCCAACCCGCTGAATGTAGGAGGGTCACATTTTCTTGAGCCTTGCAAATCTAAGTTGTTCTCCCTCGGATGCTGCTGCCCTGACCATGGGCTGAATTGTAACCACAAATTGTACCGCCACGACACCTGGGACCTGACTAATGGAAACTCGCTGCTCTGAGTATGGTCTAGTTGTGGCACATACTCCTCGTCGGCCTTTGCCTTTGCCTCTAGCGACCCCTGCTCCGGGAGCAGCACCGTCGATAACTGCAGCTCGTGTCCTCACCGTCGGTGAGAGAATGGAATGATAAAAGTTCAAACTCCAGGATCAATAAGCTCGCACGATAGGAATGAAAGAAGTGAGATTGTCCTAATAGCTTCGTAGCCTCTCTAAGATAAGTACAGACGTCTCCGTACCGATCCGCAAGACTCTACTAGACTCGCTTATAACTCATAGCACCTATGAACCTAGAGCTATGATACCAACCTGTCACGACCCAATTTTCCCTCTGTTGGGTTTCGTGATGGCACCTAGTCTTAAGGACTAGGTAAGCCTACTAAAATACGGAATAACAACAACAACTAATAACAACTAAAATTCTTCTGAGATGAATCCTTTATACAATGAACAACTCCCCAAAACCCGATAGTACAAGTCATAAGCTCTACAGAGTTTCGCTATAACTTCTAAACATAACTGTATGGAAATAAGTACAACAGTGTGAATACAAAATAGAAAGGTGACTCTGAAGCCTGCGAACGCAGCTGTAGGGCTACCTTGAGTCTCCTCGGCAAGAATCCGCTCAGCTACTAGCGAACAATACCTAGAGCTGCACAAAAAAAAAAGTGCAGAAGTGTAGTATGAGTACACCACGGCCGTGCCCAGTAAGTATCAAGACTAACCTCGGTGGAGTAGTGACGAGGAACAGTCAAGACACCCACTGATCTAATAAGCAGAACAAGTATAAGTGTAGAAACAACCGAACATGATATCTATTTAAAGGCTAAGAGAATTGCTAACAATACAATAACTACAATAAGGAAAGGAAACAACAAGTAACAGTGGAAAAACCATAATAAAGCTCATAAAAAGTGAACAAAAATACAACCCAAATTCGAAATTCACAAAGACAGTAAGGACTGATCATAACTCAGCAACTACGGAAGCTTTCACATTAGGTCATAGCAAACAACTTCAATCAATTAGTCAAATCTTTCATTTGATAAAAACATTTCGAGTTATACCTCTTCAAGTAAACATTTTTCTGAAATAGTCCTCTAATAATGAATACCTTTCGAATATAACCCTTTCAAATAAATATCCTTCGAATATAAGTCACCATGTGACACCTCATCTTATAATCATACAATACGGGTCTCAATACTTGAACCCTAACACTTGGCATCCTGTGCCCTCATCACACCTCATAATCATACTTACAACTCACGTGCCCAAAGAGTCATTCTCACATGGAAGGAAAATAAACGAGGGATGCGTCTATACTCAGAAATCTCAAAGAGCCTCCTACCCGATAAGGGTGATTAACCACCTGTATGCTTGTGCAAGTGTCCTAACATAGTTCGCACCAACTAGTAAGTATAAGGAATGGAACGGACAACACCTATAATGTTTACACAGGGATAGGATCAATGAAAACATCAGCTCAGAACACAATGATTTTAACAGGGGAAAATAACGCAGAAAGAATACAGATCAACAAAGAAACGGCAACCGGGGATCTACCAGGATACCGTCCTATAGCCCCAAAATATAAATATCCAGCAAACCGGGGATCTACCAGGATACCGTCCTGTAGCCCCCAAATGTAAATACTAGCAAACCGGGGATCTACCAGGATACCGTCCTGTAGCCCCCAAATGTAAATGTCCAGTGGATCTCCCGGGAGTCGTCCCGTAGTCCAACTCATAGTGCGCCGGGCATCTACCGGAATCTCGATCCGTAGTCCCCAAATGTAATTGTGCAGGGGGGATCTATCGGGATATCGCCCGTAGTCCCCAAAGTAAACACCCAGTGCAACCAACAGAAACAACAGTTACAGCACAACAGAAAGCTCGTACATCACCACACTACACATAACCACAACATGAAAATACTAAAAGGTAAGACAAGTAAATCAACTCAAGGACTATAAATCACAAGGGAACGACAAAATAACACAACAAGAAAATAATTCAAGGTAAGACAAGTAAATCAACTCAAGGACTATAAATCACAAGGAAACGATAGAACCAGCTCACAAAGAATAACCACAGAAAAGAATGCTGGCATAAAGCGAACAGTTCAACCACGGGAAAACTAACATGTAGCAACGATCCCACAATATACAAGTCAAAATAACGAGGAAATCAACACGAGTCAAGTAGTCCTAATTAAAGGCAAGTCAAGAAGATATAAATTATCTAAACTCCTTTTAAGGTTGGACAAATTTTGAGGATATTCGAAAATTCAATTAAGGGAAGATAATCTTAGCTTCACTTAAGACTAAACAATTTCAGAAGGGGTAATGAAATTCTCAAATAAGATAAGCTACTATGAAAAGATAGAACGACAATAGGTGAGGAGAAATTCTTCAGTCCAACCAATTAGGTGTCAATTAGGCAATAAGAGTGAATCATGAAGCAATTAATTCCAATTAAGCATGTAGAGGTGAAACAAATAAATAGAAACTCAGTCATGTCAAGAACACATTCCTACACAGTGAATATACAGACCTAAGAACCCTAAAAGGCCAATTTTTCCACAAATAAGTCCGGGCACGCACTTGTCACCTCGCGTACACGAACTACAATCAACATAGAAGACTCAAATCCTAAGGGGAAGTCCCCCACAAAAGGTTGGGCAAGATATTTACCTCAAAGACGACAATCAGATACTCAAAAATGCACTTTTCCGGTGAAAAGAACTCCGGACGGCTCAAATCTAACCAAATTAACTTCAAAGCACAAACAAAACACATAAGAAACTATTCCGGATCATAAAGTCTCAGCCTTTAACAAAATCTAAAAATCAGTCCAAAAGTCGACCCCTGGTCCCGCACCTCGGAACCCGACAAATTTTTACAAAAATTCGAGTACCCATTCCAATATGAGTTCAACCATACAAAAATTACCAAATTCCGGTACCATTTCGTCCCTCAAATCATGAAATTTTGTTTTGATAATTTTCTTCAAAAACCAACATTTTCCCTAACTAAAAACACAATTTAAATGATAAAAACAAAGACTAATTCAAGTAATATATTTAAGTCTCAGTGAAGAACACTTACCCAATCGAATTATCTGAAGAACCCACCAAGAATCGCTTAAAATCGAGGTCTACAAGTCAAAATATGATAAAAATGGTGAAACCCTCAATTTTGGAATATATTCTGTCCGCCCAGCCATTTGTGCGTCGCGAACGCGAAGGAAGGACCGCGTTCGCGAAGAAGAAAAGTTAAGGCTGCCCAGGTTGCTCATCGCGAATGCGATGATGAGCACGCGAACGTGGAGAAGGAGGGCAGGAACCTACGCGAACGCGTAGGGAGGGACGCGAAAGCGAAGAAGGAAAATGCAGGGCTTCGCGAACGCGAAACGTTGGACGCGAACGCGAAGAAGGATTTCGAGGTGGTCAGAAACAAGGCATCGCGAACGTGAAAGGCTGTTCGCGATCGCGAAGGAGGATACCAGAAGCAGAAAACAGCAGTTCCAAAAATGGGAAAAATGACCCGTGGCCCATCGGGAACACACCCGAGACCCCCGGGACCCCGTCTAAACACATAAACAAGTCACATATCCTAACACGGGCTCGCTCGAGGTTACGAATCACATTAAACAACGTCGAAACAACGAATCAAACCAAAAATCGAACTTATGAACTTTCAAATCTTCAAATTTCTAAACTCAAACTCCCAAAACTAGATTCCTTCTTCCAATTTGACTCTGAATCATCCGTTAACTGAATTCAACCATGCACGCAAGTCGATACTCATATTATGAAGCTGTTCCAGACCTTACACCGTTGAATGGAGATTAAATTCTCAAAACGATCGGCCGGGTCGTTACATTATCTGATTTACTACATATTTTAAACCTAGTGTGCATTTTTAACTTTATAACCACTTTTAGTTAATTTTACCGCTTTTTAGGATTTATGGAATTATTTCTTGAACAAGTTACCATTTTTGTACACTTGTTTGTTTGATACACATTGTGAATCGTATCACGGAAACCGTATCCACGATCTACGTACAACATGTTTAATTTATTAACATTATTAGAAGTTGTGGCCAGGTCACATAAATGTACCCCCGGATTTGGAAATTATGTATCATAACTACGTCACGGGAATCGTACCCATAGTTGTGATAATTTTATTATAACGCGCCTAAAGCAAACTACGAAGGTTCATATTTACTTCCTAAAATTAATTTGAAGTTTGATGCAAGGCTACTAATTGTAGGTATGGAATTGGGCCGATATGCATTGCTTTGGGTTATTTGAGGAGAATTGGGCCAGTCACAAGCCCACTACATTATCTAAGGAAAATTTGTAAGAAAAATATGCCTGGGGCTGACTGGGCTCGAAATTGAGCCCAAGTATGAAAACAAAGGAAGATGGAAACAGAGGGAGGCCTGTTTTTGACTTGACAGCCTTATTTGGGCCATCGCCAGACCCAATTACTTTTTAAAGCACGAACTTCAGCATTAAAGCCTGCAGAGGCTTAATTCATCCCAATTCACGTATAACCAAACATTTGCACAAATCCTAAAGAAAACAAAGTGCTAAACGCCTAACATGATGGGCCTTAACTCATTATCAACATTTAGTGATAACAAAAATAAGATTAAACCTTGAACTATTCATAAATCACCTTAAACTCAAATATACAATCATTTTAACAGTGCTGAAATTAGTGATAATTTAAGTTGAATGTACTAAGCAACCAAACACTGCATTTTTCGAACATGCATAGTATACTAGTCAACATTTTTTAACATACAGCCAAATAAACTACTGGAGCTGTTTACCAACTTGAAATCCTGAATCAGTACATGAAAAGATGATCTAATTCGAACATTCACACATGAAATTTCCCACTAAACTATTGACTATCAAACAGATCAAAAACACTTTGTATAAAGCTGAGAGAACTAGACAACTAAATAACTTAGGAGAAACACATGTAAAAGAAAGCTGAAATTCAACATTTTTAAGCTAAAACTATTTAGACTGAAATTCAACACATGTTTGGACGCCAAAATCCAAAGGAGATACCATGACCAACATGGCATCTCACACAAATGAATAGAAAATGAGCTCAAAACAGCATCAATCACCCTTAGCTCTTGAACAATACACAAAAAACTAAACTATTTTTAATCATTTAAACATGAGGGCCGTAACTAAATCATAGACTAGCATAGTAGATTCATGGCTTGAACAAAAGCTAAAGAAAATTACAAAGAAAAAGGACTGACTTAACAGAAAACATAGAATAGGAACTGAAACATGAAATTTGAACAGAACTTCGTATTACAAAACACAACTTTGAAAAGGATCATGCTTTCATTCCACTTGTTATTCAAGGTCCAAGGAATACCTGGTTACAAGGAGAAAAGAAAAGATAAGGAGTTCTCAAAAACAAGAGAGATAACAGCAATCAATAAAAACCAGCAACAAGAAACAGCGATGCACCAGCTTCACATTTAATCCATTTTCGACCTATGAAAACCAGAAAATCCCAAAGAAGTTCTCTAAGTTTTGTTGCTAAAATCAGAGGAAAAGAGAATTAGCTACTAATAAAACAATAGCTGAACCTTTAGAGTGTTTTTAGGGTTCTGCAATCTGTCTAGAATGAGGGAGTAACTTTCTTTTTATAGGGTATGCCTAAAATAGCATCAAAAGAGCATATTCTACCCTAAATTCCCTAAGGGTCAGATAGTACATCATCTTTTGATAGCTGTATGTCCTTTTCCCACCCAATTTCAGCATTTACATGCTATGAATGGGGCAGTTGTACAAAATGCTAGAACCTTATGATTTTTTACTTTATATAAAACTAATTTTACCCTTTCATTTACTGATTATTTCAATTCTAACCAGCCGCGACCTAAATTCTGATTTCAAAACTCTTGTGGAACCTCCTAGAACAATCTAAAAGATTCCAGCATTAGGGGTCTTAGACTTTTTCAATGTCCTTTTAATTCTGAAATGAATTTTAGGCTTAAGGGTATTTAGGGCTTAATTCAAACCATTTAATCCTAAACTAGTGAATTAACAAGTTAAACTTAAACAAGAACACTGAATTAAAATCTTTATTTTAAACAGTAACAAAACAGGGTGGTGAAGCCAAGAAAACCTAGAAATTAAACTAATCAGTTTGCCAATCAAACGAGTTAATCAACTAAGCTAATATTTCTAAAACTAGATCAGAAACAGGTCCGATAGATTGTTAATTAACTCTTAAAATTATTCTAATCAACTTAAACTAAACATTGAAACGATATAAAAGAGAAATAAATACAAAAGGAAAACAGAATAGTCAACTTATCAAAACCTAAAAATTAAACCTAATTAACCTAACTTTATGCATTCGAAATTAAACTTCAAATGATGAAACTTTAGCATGCTTTAATTAACCTAATAAACAGATGCAAAATAAACAAGCTAAACAGTCATGAAAAAGAGAAAATCTAAAGTTGCAAATCCCTAAAACATGCGGCTAAAAGAAGAAAGAAGATGTAAGAGATAAACAAAAGAAGAAAGGAAAAAGAATGGAAAAGGAATTACCAAAACTCGCTTCGAATTTGGACCAGTCAAGAACTCGAACAGGCTTCAACGGGATAAAATGAACTTGGACGACCATTAATCGACTGTTCTCAACAAGAACAGTCGACAAATGGAAGTCTTGGGTTCAAACGACCCAGAAATTGAACGGAAATCAAAAATGGAAAAAACTAGGGTTTGGATTTTAGACCCAAGATTCGAGAATTTCCAGACTTGTTTGAAAGAAATGGTTGGGATATATAGGAAGAGGAGGGTGAAGTGATTATATGGTGTTGATTTGAGGCGGTTTGGAGGTGGTCCACCGTCGTGAGGCGATTTCCGGTCAGTAGACCACGGCGGAGACGGCAGGGGTTATAAGGGCGGCTAGGGTTTTATTTTGAGAGAGTTTGGAGACGGAAATGAAAAGGGTCTCTAGGGTTTTGGGGGGGGGGGATTGCGACACTTTTATATTTTAGGAGTGTTGAGTTCTGAGCCGTTAGATCAAAAGAATCCAACGACTGTGATTGAAGGATGGGGGAAACGGGGTCGTTTTGGGGTGTGGGGACTTGACCGGGTATTGAAAGGAATTGGTCTGGACATGGGCGGATTCGGGCATTAAAATTTGGCCCAATTTTGAACATTTCATTAATTCCCCCCCTTTTTTTTTTGTATTTTCTTTTCCTTCTTCTTTATTTTAAAATAATTAAACTCTAAATTAAATCCTAAATTAATCTAAATTGTAAAATTAAATTAATTATCTATTTATAATAATTACAAAATTGGTTAAACCTAAACTAATGAAGAGGAAATTACTAATCTAGCACTAAAAGCTAAAAATGTAAAATGAATGATATTTTTTTTTGTGATTTTTATTTTAATAAAGCAATTAATTAACAAATTAATCCTAAAATATGAACATAAAATCTAATATGCAGTGCATGGTATTTTTGACATTTTTTCATGATTTTAACAAAATTAATCGTGCACAAAATGCAAGCAATTAATAAAAATACTACAAAAATCCTAAAAATAGAAAAACAATTTGGAAAAAAAAAATCTATTTCTTCAATTTTGTAGGAGTATTTTAGTACGGCAAAAATCACATGCTCACAGTTTCTTTGGGCATAAAGGGCACAATATTGAGAAAACGACCTTTGATTTGTGATTGGATTGAACCATTAGATCTGTATCGTATTTACAAAGCCATAGCAACAAGAATCGTCGAATTTTGATATCGTATGAGAGAGTAATGCCTATTTTCGTATCGGACAAAATTGCTGGTTTCTGGTGCGAAGATTTGTTCTTTGCGAACGTGAGAGAGATTCCGCAAACGCGAAGAAGGATTTTTGGTGTCACGACCCAAAACTAACCCGGTCGTTATGGCGCCTATCATGGAACTAGGCAAGCCGACACATTTCCAAAACAAAATGATATTTCATTAAAAGTTAGATAATAGCCTTTTTCATACTGAAATTTCGTAAAAGAGATTAATTCAAACACCAAAATACGGAAATAAAAGCCCGACATCGGGTGTCACTAAGCCATGAGCAACTACTACATTTGTTCTGAAATATAGCAAGACTACATAGTCTGAGAATACCAAAATATACTAAAGGGGAGATAAAAAAGGAGAAAGGCAGGTCTGCGATCGCCAAGCAGCTACCTCGCTATCTCCGATGGAAATCCGCAACTGGAGTAATCAATAGCCGCTACTGTAGCCAGAAATACCTAGATCTGCACACAAGGTGTAGGGGGTAACGTGAGTACACCAACTCAGTAAGTAACAAGTCCAAACTATGGACTGACAGGTAGCGATGGACTAAACCTCAACAGGTAAACAAAATTAAACTGTGCAGTAAAGTAGGCATGCTTTCAATTCAAGTATTCAACTCAAGCAGTAAAGTAAACAAATCTAAAAAATGTGAAGTATAAAGCTCAGCAGATCTTTACGTGCCAATGCACAGAATGCATGAAAATGTACCATGTGCCTCCACTCTCAAGTGCTCAACCACTTGGTACTGTATATGGCCATCCGGCCTAGGGAAGATCCATCCTAGAATATATACACAACACAAAAAACAGTCAGTCAGTACCAAGGAAGGCCATTCCAGCCCTATGGACAAGATCCATCTCCAGGTATAAATACTTTGGACAAGATCCATGTCAGGGAAGATCCATCCCTTAAAATATCAACTGCGCTCACTGGGGGTGTGTTACAGACTTCGGAAGGGCTCCTACAACCCAAACGCTGTCATAATAATCAACATAACCGCCGCGGCGTGTAGCCTGATCCCATAACTGTCACTCGTAATCAGGCTCCCAACCTCACTCAGTCATCACTCTCCAGTCTCACACACAGGGGCTCACAATGCCATAAAACTAGCCCGAAACAATGATATGATGTGCCAAAATAATAACAGCTGAGACAGAGACATGATATGATATGCATGAGTAAGATTGAGTATAGAATATTAATGAAACTAATGAGATGACACCAAGAAACGACCACTCGGGTCTCAACAGTATCGGCGTGAATCCCTAACATGATATTTAGCATGATTTACAGCTCATTTACTTAATCACATGATAGAAACACGGATATTAGCAAGAAAGAGTCACTAAGCGGTTCCATTGAATGAACCAGGCCACAATTCTCACGGTGCACGCCCGTCACTTGTCATGTGCGCACCTCAATACTAATCATATAGCACATAGTTCGGGGTTTTAACCCTCAGAACCAAGTTTGGAAGCGTTACTTACCTCAAACTAAGCCAAATCCTACTCCGCGACACCCTTGCCTCTCGAATCGGCCTCCAAACGTCCTGAATCTAACCAAAAGCAATACAATGCAGTCAATATAGGCCAAGGAACCAATTCCACACGAAAAACTATTAATTTAGACCAAAATCCCGAAATTCACCCAAATCCGCCCCCCCTCCCGGCCCAAGTCTCGGAATTTGACAAAAATCACAAACTTGGAAAGCCCTTTCACTCACAAGTCTATCCATAACAAATTCAAAAAAATCCGACATCAAATGGTCCCTCAAATGCCCAAATCAAACTCTCCAATTCCCAAGCCCTAACCCCTCATTTTCACCCCTAATCTTCACTAATTACATGATTAATCAACGGGGAATCATCACATATATGAGTATTAGGGCTCAAGCAACTTACCTTGCTGATAAACCCTTGAATTCCTCCTCAAAATCGCTCTCAAAAGCTCCAAAGCCAACTAAAAATGGTGGAAAATGAACTAAAATTCGCGAAGTACACCTTTTATACATTCTCCCCAGAACTTCTGCATCTGGGGTCCTCATGTAACTTCTACGATGCCGCACCTACGGAAAATCCATCGCAGGTGCGGTTCTCACTTAAGCCCTTAGAACCCGCTTCTGCGGTCCAATTCCCGCACCTGCGATCTCGCAGGTGCGCTCCACTACTCGCACCTGCGGCTCCTAGCCAACCTCATCCTTGGTCGCATCTGCGGCCCCTTCTTGCTTCTGTGGGCTCGCACCTGCGCTCCCCGCTCCGCAGGTGCGGTTATAACAGCTGAGTTCAATCTTCAACATTCCTCAAATTCCAACCTTGTTCCGTCAACCACCCGAAATCAACCCGAAGCCCTCGGGACCTCTACCAAACATACCAATAAGTCATATATCAACATACGAACTTAGTCGAACCTTCAGAACACTCAAAACAACATCAAAACACCAAATCACCCTCGGATTCAAGCTTAAGAGCTTCTAAACTTCCAATTTCCGCAAACGACTCCGAAACCTATCAAATCACCTTTGAATGACCTGAAATTTTGCACACACGTCACAAATGGAACTAAGGACCTACTCCAACTTCCGGAATTCCATTCCGACCCCGATATCAAATTTTCCACTGCCGACCAACATTGCCAAATTTCCAACTTTCGCCAATTCAAGCCTAATACTACCATGGACCTCAAAATCACATTCCAGATGCGCTCCAAAGTCCAACATAACCTAACGGAGCTAACGGAATCATCAGAATTCACATCCGAGATCGTTTACACATAAGTCAACATCCGGTCAACTTTCCAAACTTAAGCCTTCCCAGAAGAGACTAAGTGCCTCAAATCCTCTCCGAATCCACTCCACACCCGAACCAACTGACCCAACATATCATAATATAGCTGAAGAACACAAAAGGAAGCAGAAAATGGGGAAACGGGGCTATAACTCTCGAAAAGACCAGCTGGGTCGTTACCTCATCCCCCTCTTAAACAAATGTTCGTCCTCGAACGGGTCTAGAAACATACCTGAAGCCTCAAATAGGTTTGGATATCTGCTCCGCATCTCCCGCTCGATGTTTCAAGTAGCCTCCTCTACGGGCCTACCTCTCCACTGCACTTTCACTGAAGTTATATCCTTTGATCTCAACTTTCGGACCCGCTGCTCCAAAATAGTTATCGGCTCCACATCGTAAGTCAAATCACCATCTAACTGAACCGTGTTGAAATCCAAGACATGAAACGGATCGCCAATATACTTCTGGAGCATACATGAAATACCGGATGCACACCTGACAAGCTAGGAGGCCAAACAAGCTCATAAGCGACCTTCCCAATCCTCCGAAGCACCTCAAAAGGCCCAATGAACCGAGGGCTCAACTTGCCCTTCTTACCAAATCTCACAACACCCTTCATGAGTGAAACCTTCAGTAGAACCTTCTCCCCAACCATATAAGACACATCACGAACCTTTCTGTCAGCATAACTCTTTTGTCTTGACTGTGCTGTACGAAGCCACTCCTGAATCACTTTCACCTTGTCCAAAGCATCCTGTACCAAGTCTGTACCCAATAGCCTAGCCTCGCCCGGCTAAAACAAACCTACCGGAGATCTACGCCGTTTCCCATATAAAGCCTCATATGGAGCCATCAAAATACTTGACTGATAACTATTGTTATATGCAAACTCTGCGAGTGGTAGAAACTGGTCCCATGAACCTCCGAAATCGATGACACAAGCACGCAACATGTCCTCCAATATCTGAATAGAGCACTCGGACTGTCCGTCCGTCTGAGGGTGAAATATTATGCTCAACTCAAACTGAGTACCCAACTTTCGCTGCACGGCCCTCCAAAACTGTGATGTGAACTGAGTACCTCTATCTGAAATGATGGAAACTGGGATACCATGTAGGTGAACAATCTCTCGGATATAAAACTCAGCTAACCGCTCTGACGAATAGGTAGTACACACAGGAATGAAGTGCGCGGACTTGGTCAGCCAATCCACAATAACCCAAATAGCATCAAACTTCCTAAGAGTCCGTGGGAGTCTAACTACGAAATCCATGGTGATCCGCTCCCACTTCCACTCCGGATCTCTATCTGCTGAAGCAAGCCACCCGGTCTCTGATGCTCATATTTCACCTGCTGGCAATTGAGACACCGAGCTACAAACCCTACTATATCCTTCTTCATTATCCTCCACCAATAGTGCTGTCTCAAGTCCTGGTACATCTTTGCGGCACCCAAATGGATGGAATACCGCAAACTGTGGGCCTCCTCTAGAATCAACTCCCGAAGCGCATCTACATTGGGCACACATATCCGGCCCTGCATCCTCAATACCCCGTCATCACCAATAGTCACATCTCAGGCATCATCATGCAGAACCTTGTCCTTGAGGACAAGCAAATGAGGATCATCATACTGGCGCTCTCTAATACGATCAAACAAGGAACACCGAGAAATCACACAAGCTAGGATCCAACTGGGCATCGAAATATCCAACCTCTAAAACAAATCGATTGGCCAAGGCTTGAACATCAACTGCAATAGGTGTCTTACCAACAGGAAGGAACGGAAGACTACCCATACTCACTGCTTTTCTACTCAAGGCATCGACCACTACATTGGCTTTTACCGGATGGTACAAAATAGTAATATCATAGCCCTTTAGCAGCTCTAACCATCTACGCTGCCTCAAATTGAGATCCTTCGGTTTGAACAAGTGCTGGAGCCTACGATGATCAGTAAACACCTCACAAGACACACCATAAAGATAATGCCTCCAAATCTTCAACGCGTGAACAATGGCAGCCAACTCCAAATCATGAACGGGGTAGTTCTTCTTATGGGGATTTAACTGACTAGAAGCATAAGCAGTCACTCTACTCCCCTGCGTCAACAGACACCCAATGCCGACCCGAGAAGCATCACAATATACTATATAAGAACCTGAAGCTGATGGCAGAACTAACACTAGAGCTATGGTCAAGGCGGTCTTGAGCTTCTAAAAGCTCGCCTCACACTCATCCGACGACCTGAAAGAAGCACCCTTTTGGGTCAATTTGTTCAAGGGTGATGCAATAGATGAAAATCCCTGAACGAACCGACGGTAATAACCTGCCAAACCAAGAAAGCTACGAATCTCTATGGCTACGGACGGTCTAGGCCAACTCTGAACCGCCTCTATCTTCTTCGGATCAACCTGAATATCCTCACTGGACACCACGTGCCCCAAGAACGCCACTGAACTGAGCCAAAACTCACACTTGGAGAACTTTGTTCTCCTCCCTCAACTGCTGTAATACAACCCTCAAATGCTCTGCGTGCTCCTCCTGGCTACGAGAGTACACCAGGATATCATCAATCGATACAATAACAAACAAGCCGAGATAAGGCAACACGATGTTCATCAAATGCATGAACGCTGCTGGGGCATTGGTCAGCCCAAATGACATCACAAGGAACTCATAATGACCATATCGGGTCCTGAAAGCTGTCTTAGGAATGTCCGAGTCCCTAATCTTCAACTGGTGATACCTTGACCTGAGATCAATCTTGGAGAACACCCTCGCTCCCTGAAGCTGGTAAAATAAATCATCAATACGAGGCAAAGGATACTTGTTCTTGATTGTGACTTTGTCAACTGCTTTAATCAATGCACATCCTCATAGTGCCATCCTTCTTCTTCACAAATAGAACATGCGCACCCAGATGCGACACAAGGCCGAATAAACCCCTTATCAAGGAGTTCCTGAAGCTGCTCCTTCAATTCCTTTAACTCCGCCGGTGCCATATGATACAGTGGAATAGAAATGGGCTGAGTGCCCGAGAACAAATCAATACCGAAGTCAATATCCCTGTCCAACAGCATGCCCGAGAGGTCTGTAGGAAATACATCCGAAAAATCTCTCACCACTGGAACCGAATCAATACTAGGAGTCTCTGCACTTACATCCCTCATAAAGGCCAAATAAGAAAGACAACCCTTCCCAACCATTCACTGGGCCTTCAAGTATGAAATCACCCTGCTGGGAACATAATATGACGAACCTCGCCACTCATCCGTGGTATCCCAGGCACAACTAACGTTACCATCTTAGCGTGACAGTCCAGAATAGCATGACACGGAGACAACCAATCCATGCCCAATATCACATCAAAATCAACCATACTAAGCAGCAAAAGGTCTACTAGGGTCACCAAACCCCCAATAGTCACCACACAAGAACGATATACGCGGTCCACCACAATAGTATCGCCTACATGAGTGGATACACGAACAGATGAAATAAGAGACTCGCAGGGCGTATCCCAATAACGAGAAAAATATGACGACACATATGAAAAAGTGGAACCAGGATCAAATAATACAGAGGCATCCCTCTAGCAAATAGAGATAATACATGTGATCACAACATCTGAAGCAATAACATCCGGTTTGGAAGGGAGTGCATAGAAACGAGCCTGACCACCACCTGATCGGCCTCCCCCTCTAGGGTGACTCCTAGTTGACTAACCTCCAACCCGAGCTGGCTGGGTAGGTAGGGAAGTAACTGGTGTTAAAGCCGAAGGCTGACTCCTCTGCTGGGGTGAACCTCCCGTAAGACGGGGATAGAATCTCTTGATATGACCCAAATCTCCACACTCAAAGAAACCTCTCCCGGTAAATGGCGGTGGGGACTGAAGGGAGCCCTGAGCACTGGGGTACCCGCTAGAAGAACTAGGCATAGATGAGCCCTAAACTGATGGTGCATGAGTCGAACTTTGAGCTGGAAGGGCACTGATAGATGAGTGGACCTGATGTGAACTGTGAGAACCATGGCCAGATGATCCACCACGGTGACCCGGATGAGCTGACTGAGCATGTTTGAATGGACGGCTTCTGCCGTGCTAGAACTGACCTCCAGAAGGAACACCACCAAAACTACCAGATCGCCGAGGCCTTTTCGCCTCCCTCTCTACTCACTCCTGGCGGCGAATTGACTCTCTTGGGCAATGTCAACCACCTCCTCAAAAAAAGCACCAGACACCCTCTCTCTGGTCATAAGAATCCGTAGCTGATATGCGAGGCCATCCACAAACCTCCTAATCCTATCCCTGTCTGTAGGAACCAACCATACAGCATGACGAGCTAACTGAGAAAACCTCATCTCATACTGCATCACAGTCATATCATCCTGACGCAACTGCTCGAACTGTCTGCGCAACTCCTCTCTGCGGGACTACGGCACATACTTCTCCAGAAAGCGAACGGAGAACTGCTGCTAGGTAAGGGGCGCTACATCAACAGGCCTACGCCTTTCATAAGCCTCTCACCAAGTAAAGGCAGCTCTAGAGAACTGAAAGGTAGTGAACGAGACCCCACTGGTCTCCAGAATACCCGCTGTACGGAGAATCCTCTAACACTTGTCCAAGAAACCCTGGGCAACCTCTCCCTCTGTACCACTGAAAGTCGGAGGCTAAAGGCCACCGAATCTCTCTAATCTACGCTTCTCGTCTTCAGTCATAACTGGAACCACATAGTCTTGAGCAGGTGCAATCGGCTGGGCTGGTGGTACCCCCGGTGTCTGAAGTCCCTAAACAACCTGCTCGGGTGTACGGACTGCAGGAGTCTGAGTTCCTCCCCAGGCTTGGGAAGTAGCTGTTGTGGTAGAAACGGCGACCGCCTGAGCAAGACTTGTGTACACGGTAGAGATCTAAGCTAAGGTCTCTATAAGACCTGGGATAACAATAGGCACAGCCGGTGCCAGAGCTGGTCCCGTAGGAGCATCCACAACTGGGACCTGATCATGAACTGGGGCGGCTAGTGGATCTGTAGGTGCTGCCCTAGTTGTTGTGCGGGCTACACCCCTGCCCATGCCACGGCCTCGATAGTGACCTCGGCCTCTAGCGGCCCCAACTGGTGGTACTGATGGCCGTCCGTCCTGACCGCTAGCACGTGTCCTCACCATCTGTGAGAGAGTAGAATAACAGAAGTTTAGCTACCAGAATCAACATATTCGCACGACAAGAATTCAACAATGTGAAGTTTTCCTAAAGGTTCTCCAACTTCTCGAAGATAAGTACAAACGTCTCCGTACCGATCTGCGAGACTCTACTAAACATGCTCATGACTCATGAGACCTATGTAACCTAGGCTCGGATACCAACTTGTCATGACCCAAAACTAACCCGATCGTGATGGCGCCTATCATGGAACTGGGCAAGCTGACACATTTCCAAAACAAAACGATATTTCATTAAAAGTTAGATAATAGCCTTTTTCATACTGAAATTTCATAAAAGAGATTAATTCAAAAACCAAAATGCGAAAAAAAGCTCGACATCAGGTGTCACTAAGTCATGTGCAACTACTACAACTGTTCTGAAATATAGCAAGACTACATAGTCTGAGAATACCAAAATACACTAAAGGGGAGATAAAGAATGAGAATGGCAGGTATGCGATCGCCAGGCAGCTACCTCGCTATCTCCGTTGGAAGTCAGCAACTGGAGTAATCAACATCCGCTACCGTGGCCATAAATACCTGGATCTGCACACAAGGTGCAGGGGGTAACTTGAGTACACCAACTCAGTAAGTAACAAGTACAATATATGGACTGACAAGTAGTGACAGACTAAACCTCAACAGTTAAACAAAATTAAACTGTGTAGTAAAGTACGTATGCTTTCAATTCAAGTATTCAGCTCAAGCAGTAAAGTAAATACAAATCAGAACAATGTGAAGTGTAAAGCTCAGCAGATCTCTACGTGCTAATTCAAAGAATGCATGAAAATGTACCATGTGCCTCCACTATCAAGTGCTCAACCACTCGGTACTGTATATGGCCATCCGGCCCAAGGAAGATCCATCCCGAAATATATACACAACACTGACGACAGTCACTCAGTACCGAGGAAGGCCATTCCAGCCTTATGGAGAAGATCCATCTCCAGGTATAAATACTTCAGACAAGATCCATGTCTAGGGAAGATCCATCGCTCAAAATATCAACTGCACTCACTGGGGGTGTGTTACAGACTCCGGAGGGGCTCCTACAGCCCAAGCGCTACCATAATCATCAACATAATCGCTGCGGCATGCAACCCGATCCCATAACTATCACACATAATCAAGATCTCGGCCTCACTCAGTCATCACTCTCCAATCTCACACACACGGGCTCATAATTCCATGAAACTAGCCCGAAACAATGATATGATGTGCCAAAATAATAACAACTAAGACTGAGACATGATATGATATGCATGAATAAGACTGAGTACAAAATATCAATGAAACTAAGGAGATGACAGCAAGAAACGACCACTCGGGTCTCAACAATAGCAGCGTGAAACCCTAACATGATATTTCGCAAGATTTACAGCTCATTTACTTAATCACATGATAAAAACATGGATATCAGCAAGAAAGAGTCACTAAGCGGTGCCATGGAATGAACCAGGCCACAATTCTCACGGTTCACGCCCGCACGCCCGTCACTTGGCATGTGCGTCACCTCAATACTAATCATATAGCATATAGTTCGGGGTTTCGAACCCTCAGAACAAAGTTTGGAAGCATTACTTACCTCAAACCAAGCCAAATCCTACTGCGCGGCGCCCTTGCCTCTGGAATCGATCTCCAAACGTCCCGAATCTAACCAAAAGCAATACAAGGAAATCAATATAGGCCAAGGAACAAATTTCACATGAAAAACTATCAATTTAGACAAAAATCCCGAATTTCACCCAAACCCGGCCCCCCGGGCCCACGTCTCGGAATCCAAAAAAATCATAAAACTAGAAATCCCTTTCATTCACGTCTATCCGTACCAAATTCATCAAAATCCGACATCAAATGGTCCCTCAAATCCCCAAATCAAACTCTCCAATTCCCAAGCCCTAACCCCTCATTGTCGCCCCTAATCTTCACTAATTACATGATTAATCAACGGGAAATCATCAAATATACGAGTATTAGGGCTCAATCCACTTACCTTGCTGATAAACCCTTGAATTCCTCCTCAAAATCGCTCTCAAAAGCTCCAAAGCCGACTAAAAATGGTGGAAAATGAACTAAAATTCGCAAAGTCCACCTTTTACACATTCTGCCCGGAACTTCCGCATCTGCTGCCCTCATGTCGCTTCTGCCACGCCGCACCTGCGGAAAATCCATCGCAGCTGCGGATCTCACTTAAGCCCTCAGAACCCACTGCTGTGGTCCAATTCTCGCACCTGCGGTCTCGCAGGTGTGCTCCACTACTCACACCTGCGACTCCTAGCTAACCTCATCCTTGGCCGCATCTGCGGCCCCTTCTCTGCTTCTGCGGGCTCGCACCTGCGGTCCTCGCTCCGTAGGTGCGGTTATGATAGCTGAGTTCAATCTTCAGCATTCCTCAAATTCCAACCTTGTTCCGTCGACCACCCGAAAATAACCTGAGGCCCCCAGGACCTCTACCAAACATACCAACAAGTCATATAACAACATACGAACTTAGTCGAACCTTCGGATATCTCAAAAGAACATCAAAACACCAAATTAGCTCGGATTCAAGCTTAAGAGCTTCTAAACTTCCAATATCCTCAAACGACTCCGAAACCTATCAATTCACCTTCGAATGACCTAAAATTTTGCACACACGTCAGAAATGGCACTACGGACCTACTCCAACTTCCGGAATTTCATTCCGACCCCGATATCAAATTTTCCACTGCCTAACAAAATTGCCAAATTTCCAACGTTCTCCAATTCAAGCCTAATTCTACCACGGACCTCCAAATCACATTTCGGACGCGCTCCTAAATAAAAATCACATAAAGGAGCTAACAAAACCATCAGAATTGACATCCGAGATCGTTTACACATAAGTCAACATCCGGTCAACTTTCCAAACTTATGCCTTCCCAAAAGAGGCTAAGTGTCTCAAATCCTCTCCGAATCCACTCTACACCCGAACCAACTGATCCAACATATCATAATATAGCCGAAGAACACAAAAGGAAGCAGAAATGGGCAATGTGGCTATAACTCTCGAAACGACCGGCCGGGTCGTTTCATTTGGGTTGAACGGTCAATGCAAAAAATTGCTCTTCGCTCCCGCGAATGAGATGAAGAAAAATCGCCTGGACAGTGTTATAAACCAAGAATTTTAGTATTTTAGGCA
Source organism: Nicotiana attenuata (assembly GCF_001879085.1). NCBI lineage: Eukaryota > Viridiplantae > Streptophyta > Magnoliopsida > Solanales > Solanaceae > Nicotiana > Nicotiana attenuata. The sequence goes on from NW_017670421.1 coordinate 701,710, forward strand.
TATCTTAAGTTCTAGAGCTCCGTTTAAGGTGATTTTCACAGCGTTGTTCTCGTCTCAACAAGGGGGTAAATATCTGACCTTTATTTTTATGTTTCTCCATGATTATTTCTGTTGGTTTTTATTTTTATCCATGGTTGGATTGTACAAATTGGGATTTTGAGTCCCAATTTTGAAAATGGTAAAATCCTTGATTTGAGGGTCGTTTCATGGATGAAATTGGATGAATTTTTGGATATAGACCATATGAGTTATGGGTAATATTTATTTTCAATAATTTTCAGAATACGGGCACGTGGTCCCGAGGGTTGACTTTATTGACTTTTCGAGCGGAGTTGGGAGTTGTTACAAATTGATTTATTATGAGTATTAGAGTATATTTTTATTGTTTGCACATTGGTTTATTGTTTGCACGAACACCGGTTTGAGGTGTTAGAGCGATGTTGGAACCGGTTAAGGAACTTCGGCGAGGTAAGTCTCCTTTCTAACCTTGTAAGAGGGAATTTACCCCATAGGTGAAATGATTAGATTTGTACTTTTATTTGTGGTGGCTACGTACGCACGAGGTGACGAGAGTCCGTACATAGCTACTATTCATGTTTATTTCCGGATCGTTTTAGGTTTACGCCATGCTTTGTGGACACCGTTACTTGATTATATTTGTTAATTGTATCAAATGGAACTAAGTTGAGGATTTTTAAGGATTTAAATGATTTAAGCTGAATTGTCTTTATTTTGAAAAGAATCAAGAAAGGGTTATGATTGAATGATAAATTTATATTTGACCGCATCGCAAGTATAATCTGCGAGCGGGAAAACTCCTTAAATTTTTATTTGACCGCGTCGCATGTATGATCCGCGAGCGGGGTAGTTCCTTAAATTTATATTTGACCGCGTCGCATGTATGATTCACGAGCGAGGTAAATAGATGCATCTATGATTCACGCTGTTCGACCCTCGGTAGTGCACAGTTTAAATATTATGTTGGATCGGGCCGTATGACCTCGACATGATTTGCACATGACTTAATTGACTGTTTTGGAATTTTTGATAATTGATGTTGCCTCATTGGCCGTAGATATAAATTGTTAAAAGATGAAAATAAATTTAAAAATCTCCTATTTACAAAAGAATTGTTTACCTACTTCATATTATTGAGTTTATAGTTGCCTTAATAAAATTGATAATTTATCATATTATCGGTATATTATTGTTGGCCATAGTAGGTGTCGTAGCCGACCTCTCGTCACTACTTCTTCGAGATTAGACTGGATACTTACTGGGTACGCGTTGTTTTCGTACTCATACTACACTTGCTGTACATTTTGATGTACATGCATATGTACGTCTAGTGGCCTTGTGGGCGCAACGACGTGGTTGATATGGGGACTTAGGTGAGCTACATCTTATGAGACGATCTGCAGCCAGTAGAGTCTCCTCCAGAGTACTTGTATTTTTCTTTTCTGTCCAAATTTATATTCCGGACAATTATTGTATTTTATTTTAATTCCTAGTAAATGCTCATGCAGTTGGGACATCGGGTGGGATGATGATGGGATATACAGTATTGAAGTTGGAAAAACATTATTATTATTCTGTAGAGTTCATCTTTTACTAGTTAAGTTGAACGAAATTTATTATCTCAAAAATAGAAAAATGAGAATTTAATTAACTATTTATTGTTGGCTAGCCTGACAGTGGTGTCCGGCACCATCACGACCTTTAACGGATTTTGGGTCGTGACAACATGGTATTAGAGCACCAGGTTCACTTAGGTCTCACGAGTCATGAGTGAGTCTAGTAGAGTCTTGCGGAACGGTTGGGAGACTTATGTACTTATCTTCGAGAGGCTACAGTGCTGTTAGGAGCACTTCCCTTCTTGATTTCTCATTGTGCAAATTGATCTTTTTGAGGATTGTACCTTTATTTCTATAACGACCCGACCGTCATTTCGAGATTTATAGCCCCGTATCCCTATTTTTGCTTCTTTTTGTGTTCTTCAGCTATACTATGATATGTTGGCTCAGTTGGTTCGGGTCTGGAGTGGATTCGGAGAGGATTTGAGACACTTAGTCTCTTTTGGGAAGGCTTAAGTTTTGAAAGTTGACCGGATGTTGACTTATGTGCAGACGATATCAGATGTGAATTCTGATAGTTCCGTCAGCTCCTCTAGGTGATTTTGGACTTAGGAGCGCATCCGAGATGTGATTTGGAGATTCGTGGTAGAATTTGGCTTGAATTGGCAAAAGTTGGAAATTTGGCGATTTTGGTCGGCAGTGAAAAATTTGATATCGGGGTCGGAATGGAATTCTGGAAGTTGGAGTAGGTCCGTAGTGTCATTTTTGATGTGTGTGTAAAATTTCAGGTCATTCGGAGGTGATTTGATTGGTTTCGGCATCGTTTGCGGAATTCGAAAGTTTAGAAGTTCATAGGCTTGAATCTGAGAGTAATTTGGTGTTTTATTGTTGTTTTGAGTGTTCCGAAGGTTCGCCTAAGTTTGTATGTTGATATATGACTTGTTGGTATATTTGTAAGAGGTTTCGAGGGCCTCGGGTTGATTTCGGGTGGTTGACGGAACAAAGGTTGGAATGTGAGGGATGCTGAAGACTGAACTCAGTTGTCATAACCACACGTGCAGAGTGGGGACCGCAGGTGCGAGCCTACAAAAGCGGAGAACAGGCCGTAGATGCAGCCAAGGCTGAGGTTGGCTGGGAGCCGCATGTGCGAGTAGTGGAGCGCACCTGCGAGACCGCAGGTGCAAGAATTGGACCGTAGAAGTGAGTTCTTAGGGCATATGTGAGAACCGCACCAGCGATGGATTTTCTGCAGGTGTGGCGTCGCAGAAGCGACATTTGGACCGCAGATGCGGTATCTCAGGGCAGAAAGTATAAGTTGTGGACTTCGCGAATTTTGGTTCAATTTCCACCATTTTTAGTAGGCGTTGGAGCTTTTGAGAGCGATTTATCAGTAAAATAAGTGGCTTGAGCCCTAATACTCGTATATGTGATGATTTCCCGTTGCTTAATCAAGCAATTAGTGAAGATTAGCGTGAAAATGAGGGGTTAGGGCTTGGGATTTTGGAGAGTTTGATTTGAGGTTTTGAGGGGTCAAATGGAGTCAGATTTTGATAAATCTTGTATGTATGGACTCGTGAGTGAAAGGGATTTATCGTTTTGTAATTTTTGTTGGATTCTGAAACATAGGCCCGGGGGTCAGGTTTGGGTGAATTTCGGAATTTTGGTCTAAATTGATAGTTTTTCGTGTGGAATTGGTTCCTTGGCCTATATTGATTGCATTATGTTGCTTTAGGTTAGATTCGGGACATTTGGAGGCCGGTTAGAGAGGCAAGGGCGCCGCAGAGTAGGATTTTAGCTTGATTGAGGTAAGTAACTAAACTTCTGTTATTCTATTCTCTCACAGATAGTGAGGACACGTGCTACCGGTTAGGACGGACGGCCACTGGTACCACAAGTTGGGGCCGCTAGAGGCCGAGGTCGCTGTCGAGAATATGGTAGGGGCAGGGGTGTAACCCGCCCAGCAGCTAGAGCAGCACCTGCAGATCCACCAGCCGCCCCAGTTCATGATCAGATCCCAGTTGTGGATGCTCCAGCGGGACCAACTTAGGCATCGACTGTGCCTATGGTTATTCCGGGTCTTCAGGAGACCTTAGCTCAGATTTTGACTGTCTGCACTAGTCTTGCTCATGCGGTCACCATTTCTGCTACAGCAGCTACTTCCCAGGCCGGGGGAGGCACTCAGACTCCCTCCGCCCGTACACCCGAGCAGGTTGTTTAGGGACTTAAGACACCGGGGGCACCACCAGCCCAACCGGTTGCACCTGCTCAGGAATATATGGTTCCAGTCATGCCTAATGACGAGCAGCATGGATTGGAGAGATTTTGTAGACTTTAGCCTCCGACTTTTAGTGGTGCAGAGGGCGAGGATGCCCAGGGTTTCTTGGATAAGTGTGAGAGGATTCTCCGTACAGTGGTATTCTGGAGACCAGTGGGGTCTCGTTCACTACATTTCAGTTCTCTGGAGCTGCCTTTACTTGGTGGGAGGCTTATGAGAGGCGTAGGCCTGTTGGTGTATGCTCCTTACCTGTTAGTAGTTCTCGGTTCTCTTTCTGGAGATGTATGTGCCGTAGTCCCGCAGAGAGGAGCTGTGCAGACAGTTTGAGCAGTTGCGTTAGGATGATATAACTGTGACGCAGTATGAGATGAGGTTTTCTGAGTTAGCCCGTCATGCTGTTTGGTTGGCTCCTACAGATAGGGAGAGGATTAGGAGGTTCGTGGATGGCCTCGCATATCAGCTATGGATTTGATGACCAGAGAGAAGGTGTCTGGTGCTTCTTTTAAGGAGGTGGTTGACATTGCCCGAGAGATAGAGTCAGTTTGCCGCCAGGAGCGAGTTGAGAGGGAGGCCAAGAGGCCTCGTGGATCTGGTAGTTTTGGTGGTGTTCCTGCTGGAGGTCTGTTCCAGCACGACAGAGGCTGTCCATTCGGACATGCTTAGTCAGCTCATCCAGGTCACTGTGGTGGATCATCTAGCCATGGTTCTCACAGTTCACATCAGGGCCACTCATCTCTCGGTGCCCTCCCAGCTCAGAGTTCGGCTCATGCACCATCAATTCAGGGCTCATCTATGCCTGGTTCTTCTAGTGGGTATTGCGGTGCTCGGGGCTCCCTTCAGTCCACATTGCTAGTGGCCGATAGAGGTTGCTTTGAGTGTGGAGATTTGGGTCATATTAGGAGATTCTGTCCCCATCTTACGGGAGGTTCATCCCAGCTGAGAAGTCAGCCTTCAGCTTCAGCACCAGTTACTTCCCTACCCACCCAGCCAACTCAGGGTAGAGGTCAGTTAGCTAGGGGTCGCCCTAGAGAGGCCAATTAGGTGGAGGTCAAGCCTGTTTCTATGCACTCCCTGCCAGACCGGATGTTATTGCTTCAGATGCTGTGATCACAGGTATTATCTCAGTTTGCCAGAGGGATGCCTTTGTGTTATTTGATACTGGTTCCACTTTTTCATATGTGTCATCATATTTTGCTCATTTTTTGGATATGCCCCGTGAGTCTCTTATTTCATCTATTCGTGTATCCACTCCTTTGGGCGATACTATTATGGTGGACCGCATATATCGGTCTTGTGTGGTGACTATTGGATGTTTGGAGACCCGAGCAGACCTTTTGCTGCTTGGCATGGTTGATTTTGATGTGATATTGGGCATGGATTGGTTGTCTCCTTGTCATGCTATTCTGGACTATCACGCTAAGACGGTGACGTTGGCTATGCCTGGGGTGCCACAGATTGAGTGGCTAGGTTCATCGGATTATGTTCCCAGTAGGGTAGTTTCATACTTGAAGGCCCAACAGATGGTTGGGAAAGGTTGTCTTTTTTATTTGGCCTTTGTGAGGGATGTCAATGCAGAGACTCCTAGTGTTGATTTGGTTCCGGTGGTGAGAGATTTCCCGGATGTATTTCCTGCAGACTTGCTGGGCATGCCGCCGGGGATATTGACTTCGGTATTGATTTGGTGCCGGGCACTCAGCCGATTTCTATTCCACCATATCGTATGGCACCGGAGGAGTTAAAAGAATTGAAGGATCAGCTTCAGGAACTCCTTGTAAGGGGTTTATTCAGCCTAGTGTGTCACCTTGGGGTGCGCCTGTTCTATTTGTGAAGAAGAAGGATGGCACTATAAGGATGTGCATTGATTATAGGCAGTTGAACAAAGTCACAATCAAGAACAAGTATCCTTTGCCTCGTATTGATGATTTATTTGACCAGCTTCAGGGAGCGAGGGTGTTCTCCAAGATTGATCTCAGGTCAGGGTATCATCAGTTGAAGTTTAGGGACTCGGACATTCTTAAGACAACTTTCAGGACCCGATATGGTCATTATGTGTTCCTTGTGATGTTATTTGGGCTGACAAATGCCCCAGCATCGTTCATGCATTTGACGAACAACGTGTTTCGGTCTTATCTCGACTCGTTTGTTATTGTATTCATTGATGATATCCTGGTGTACTCTCGTAGCCAAGAGGAGCACGCAGAGCATTTGAGGGTTGTATTGGAGCGGTTGAGGGAGGAGAAACTTTATGCAAAGTTCTCCAAGTGTGTGTTTTGGCTCAGTTTAGTGGCGTTCTTGGGACACGTGGTGTCCAGTGAGGGTATTCAGGTTGATCCGAAGAAGATAGGGGCGGTTCAGAGTTGGCCCAGACCATCCTCAGCCTTAGTGATTCGTAGCTTTCTTGGTTTGACAGGTTATTACTGTCAGTTCATTCAGAGATTTTGATCATTGCATCAACCTTGACCAAATTGACCCAAAAGGGTGCTCCTTTCAAGTGGTCGGATGAGTGTGAGGCGAGCTTTCAGAAGCTCAAGACCGCCTTGACCATAACTCCAGTGTTAGTTCTGCTATCAGCTTCAGGGTCTTATACAGTATATTGTGAAGCTTCTCGGGTTGGCATTTGGTGTGTGTTGATACAGGAGGGTAGAGTGATTGCTTATGCTTCTCGTCAGTTGAAGCCCCATGAGAAGAACTACCCTATTCATGATTTGGAGTTGGCTGCCATTGTTCACGCATTGAAGATTTGGAGGCATTATCTCTATGGTGTGTCTTGTGAGGTGTTTACTGATCATCGTAGCCTCCAGCACTTGTTCAATAGAAGGATCTCAATTTGAGGCATTATAGATGGTTGGAGCTTCTAAAGGACTATGATATTACTATTTTGTACCATCCGTGATAGGCCAATATAGTGGCCGATGCCTTGAGTAAAAAGGTAGTGAGTTTGGGTAGTCTTGCGTTCCTTTCTGTTGGTGAAAGACCTCTTGTAGTTGATGTTAAGGCCTTGGCCAATCGGTTTGTGAGGTTGGATATTTTGGAGCCCAGTCGGATCCTAGCTTGTGTGGTTTCTCGGTCTTCCTTGTTTGATCGTATCAGAGAGCGCCAGTATGGTGATCCTCATTTGCTTGTCCTCAAGGACAAGGTTCTGCCTGATGATGCCAGAGATATGACTATTGGTGATGACGGGGTATTGAGGATGCAGGGCCGGATATGTGTGCCCAATGTAGATGGGCTTTGGGAGTTGATTCTAGAGAAGGCCCACAGCTCGTGGTATTCCATCCATCCGTGTGCTGCGAAGATGTATCAGGATTTGAGGTAGCACTATTGGTGGAGGAGGATGAAGAAAGATATAGTTGGGTTTGTAGCTCGGTGCCTCAATTATCACCAGGTGAAATAAGAGCATCAAAGACCGGGTGGCTTGCTTCAGCAGATAGAGATTCCAGAGTGGAAGTGAGAGAGGATCACCATGGTTTTTGTAGTTGGACTCCCACAAACCTTGAGGAAGTTCGATGCTATTTGGGTGGTTGTGGATCGGCTGACCAAGTCCGCGCACTTCATTCCTGTGTGTACTACCTATTCTTCAGAGCGATTGGCTGAGATTTATATCCGAGAGATTGTTCTCCTGCATGGTATCACAGTTCCCACCATTTTAGATAGAGGTACTCAATTTACATTGCGGTTTTGGAGGGCCGTGCATCGATAGCCGGGTACTCAGGTTGAGTTGAGCACAACTTTTCACCCTCAGACGGACGGACAGTCCGAGCGTACTATTTAGATATTGGACGACATGCTGCATGCTTTTGTCATTGACTTTGGGGGTTCATCGGATCAGTTTCTACCGCTCGTGGAGTTTGCTTACAACAACAGTTATCAGTCGAGTATTCAGATGGCTCTGCATGAGGCTTTATATGGGAGACAGTGTATATCTCTAGTGGGTTGGTTTGAGCTTGGCAAGGCTAGGCTTTTGGGTACAGACTTGGTTCAGATGCATTGGACAAAGTGAAAGTGATTCAGGAGCGGCTTCGTACAACGCAGTCAAGGCAAAAGAGTTATGCTGATAGAGAGGTTCGTGATGTGTCTTATATGGTTAGGGAGAAGGTTCTACTGAAGGTTTCACCCATGAAGGGTGTTATGAAATTTGGGAAGAAGGGCAAGATGATCCCTCGGTTCATTGGGCCTTTTGAGGTACTACAAAGGATTGGGGAGGTGGCTTATGAGCTTGCTTTGCCACCTAGCTTGTCGGGGGTGCATCTAGTGTTTCATATTTCCGTGCTCCGAAAGTATATCGGCGATCCGTCCCATGTCTTGGATTTTAGCAGGGTTCAATTAGACGCTGATTTGACTTATGATGTGGAGCCAGTGGCTATTTTGGAGCGGCAGGTTCGAAAGTTGAGATCAAAGGATATAGCTTCAGTGAAAGTGCAGTGGAGAGGTCAGCCCGTGGAGGAGGCTACTTGGGAGACCGAGCGGGAGATGCGGAGCAGATATCCACACCTATTTGAGGCTTCAGGTATGTTTCTAGACCCGTTCGAGGATGAACATTTGATTGGATGTTGACTTTTGTGCAAACAATCTCGGTGTGAATTCTGATGGTTCCGTTAGCTCCATTAGGTGATTTTGGACGTAGGAGCACGTCCGGGATATGATTTGGAGGTCCGTAGTAGAATTAGGCTTGAATTGGCGAAAGTTGGAAATTTAGCAATTTTGGTCGGCAGTGGAAAATTTGCTAACGGGGTCGGAATGGAATTCCGGAAGTTGGAGTAGGTCCATAGTGTCATTCGTGACGTGTGTGTAAAATTTCAGTTCATTCGGAGGTGATTTGATTAGTTTCAGCATCGTTTGCGGAATTTGGAAGTTTAGAAGTTCTTAGGCTTGAATCCGAGGGTAATTTGGTGCTATGATGTTGATTTGAGTGTTCCAAAGGTTCGACTAAGTTCATATGTTGATATATGACTTGTTGGTATGTTTGGTAGAGGTTCCGAGGGCCTCGGGTTGATTTCGGGTGGTTGACGAAACAAGGTTGGAATTTGAGGGATGCTGAAGATTGAACTCAGTTGTCATAACCGCACCTGCGGAGTGGGGACTGCAGGTGTAAGCCCGCAAAAGCGGAGAAGGGACCGCAGATGCGGCCAAGGCTGAGACCGGCTGGGAGCCGCAGGTGTGAGTATTGAAGCGGACCTGCGAGACCGCAGGTGCGAGAATTGGACCGCAAAAGCGGGTTCTGAGGGCATAAGTGAGAACCGCACCAACGATGGATTTTCTGCAGGTGCGGCATTGCAGAAGCGACATTTGGACCGTAGATGCGGTATCTCTGGGCATAAAGTATAAATTGTGGACTTCGCGATTTTTGGTTCATTTTCCACCATTTTTATTCGGCGTTGGAGCTTTTGAGGAGGAATTCAAGGGTTTATCAGTAAAGTAAGTGGCTTGAGCCCTAATACTCGTATATGTGATGATTTCCCGTTGTTTAATCTTGCGATTAGTGAAGATTAGGGGTTAAAATGAGGGGTTAGGGCTTGGGATTTTGGAGAGTTTGATTTGAGGTTTTGAGGGGTCAAATGGAGTCGGATTTTGATAAATCTTGTATGTATGAACTCGTGAGTGAAAGGGCTTTCTAGTTTTGTGATTTTTGTTAGATTCCGAGACGTGGGCACGGGCGCCGGGTTTGGGTGAATTTCGGAATTTTGGTCTAAAGTGATAGTTTTTCGTGTGGAATTGGTTCCTTGGCCTATATTGATTGCATTATATTGCTTTTGGTTAGATTCGGGACGTTTGGAGGCCGGTTCGAGAGGCAAGGGCGTCGCAGAGTAGGATTTTGGCTTGGTTCAGGTAAGTAACGCTTCCAAACTCGATTTTGAGGGTTCGAAATCTCGAACTGTGTGTTATGTGATTAGTATTGAGGTGACGCAAATGCCAAGTGACCGGCGTGCGTGCGCGCACCGTGAGAATTGTGGCCTGGTTCACTCCATGGCACCGCTTAATGACTCTTTCTTGCTGATATCCGTGTTTCTATCATGTGATTAAGTAAATGTGCTGTAAATCATGATACATATCTTGTTCCCTAGTTCATGCATATCATATCATGTCTCAGCCTCAGTTATTATTATTTGGCACATCATATCATTGTTTTGGGCTAGTTTCATGGCATTGTGAGCCCGTGTGTGTGAGACTGGAGAGTGATGACTGAGTGAGGCCGAGAGCCGGATTATGACTGATAGCTATGGAATCGGGCTGCACGCTGCAACGGTTATGTTGATGATTATGATAGCGCTTGGGCTGTAGGAGCCCCTCCGGAGTCTGTAACACACCCCTAGTGAGCGCAAATGATATTTTGAGGGATGGATTTCCCTGGACATGGATTTGTCCAAATTATTGATATATGGAGATGGATTTCTCCAAAGGGTTAGATTACCCTTTTCCTCGGTACCGAGTGACTTATAGTCAGCGATGAGTATGTTCCAGGATGGATCCCTGGGTCGGATGGCCATATGCGGTGCCAAGTGGTTGAGTGTGTATATATATATACTTGGAGATGGATTTCTCCTCAGGGTTGGATTACCCTTGTTCCTTGGTACTGGTTAACTTGCAGTCAGTGTTGTATATGTTCCGTGATGGATTTCCCTGGGCCGAATTGCCATATACAGTATTGAATGGTTGAGCACTTGAGAGTGGGAGCACATGGTGCATTTCATACATTTTGTGCATTAGCATGTAGAGTTAGCTGAGCTTTATAGCTCACATCTTTCAGATCTGTACTTATTTTATTGTTTGAGCTGTATACTTGAAGTGATAGCATGCCTACTTCCCTGTACAGATTATTTCTATTACTTGTTGGGTTTACGTTCGTCACTACCTATAAGTCCATTGTTTGGACTTGTTACTTACTCGGTTGGTGTACTCACGTTACCCCCTGCACCTTGTGTGCAGATCCAAGTATCTCAGGCCATGGTAGCGGCTGTTGACTATTCCAGTCACGGACTTTCATCAGAGATAGCGAGGTAGCTGCCTGGCGATCGTAGTCCTGCCTTTCTCCTTTTTATCTTCCTTTTAGTGTATTTTGGCTACGCTCAGACTATGTTAGTCTTGCTATATTTCAGAACAGTTGTAGCATTTGCTCATGACTTATTGACACCCGATGTCGGGCTTTTATTTTCGCATTTTGGTTTTTTTGAATTAATCTATTTTATGAATTTCAGTATGAAAAAGGCTATTATCTACTTTTTAATGAAATATCGAATTGTTTTGGAGTTTGTCCGCTTGCCTAGTTCCATGATAGGTGCCATCACGACCTGGTTTGTTTTGGGTCGTGAAAATTTCTTTCCTATTCAATCTTATGCGTTGTGAAGCCCTTGTTGTGGATTGGGAATCGAGGAATTTTCATGGTACTACAGATATGGTGCAAGATGTTTCTACCTGCATATTTGATTGGGCTATTACCGTCGTCTTTCGGAAGGCCGTCCTATCGTTTCAGCTCAGCATCAGTATTGCCTAAGGTTTTGGGATTTTGCAGTTATTATTATGGCGATTCATACGTTGCTATCACACAGTTTTTGTGTAATGGTAGGATGCTTGTCCAGGCGTCGAGGCAGTGAATGACCTGAAAGGAGGTTTTACACAATGCATGATTCAGAGATTCAGTATTCTATTTCTGGTTGAGGAAAGGCAATCGAACTAGGAATTTTTAGATTTTTGTTGATGGAGTAACGAGGCTTGGTATTTTCGAGCGTGGTAGAATTCTCAATTGTGATTTGGTGTCATAATCCTTGTTGAACACGTTATGGTTCGCCTATGTTATGGCCTTCTTCAATTTGCCTTCGTGGCAGGGTATTGTGAAATGGTTCCTGAGATGCGGTTGTCAGAGATAATAGAGTGTAGCAATTTCGGAATCGAATTGGTACTTCTAGTATTGATGGCTCGAGAAAGATGATCTTCTAAGAGGTTTAGAGTTGGTAGCGGCTCATTTGTTCGGGTGTTACGAAGATGGATTCACATTTGGGGAAACAATTGGGCGACGAAGGACAAGGAAGGACATCTGGGAGGTGTTTTGCGGTGGTTGAATTGCTAGAAGGTCAAGTGTGAAAAGTAGAAGTCGAGGAGTTAATTAAAGGAGAGGGTTGAACAAAAGTGGGAGAGTGGAAGAGTAACATATGAGTTCTGTGGTAGGATGGTCACACGTCTTGAGTGGGTGACTCTCAACAACGGTCATAGTAGATTCAAAGGTTAAAGTGTGGTGCCTAAGCTCTTCGAGTCCGTGGTATGGTTAAGTATCGAGCCTTTACAGCGGATTATGAAAGGGGCTTGGAGTGTTCTATGTTATCTTTGGTCCGTGGTATAGTATTAGAGGAATGGGAGAAAATAACTTTAGATTCATAGAAGAATTGTCAGAATGGGTGTACAAGTTGAAGACACGATTATGCACACAAGGAGGGTATGAAATGGTTCGTGGGTTTTGAGACGACGTGGTCATGTGAAATCAGGTCATTGAGGACGAGTGCGGAGTTGGGTTCGTGATGTTTTGAATGGGTCTATTATTATACCTAAGTCAATCCCAGAGTAAATTAGAAGAAGTCGAATTAGTTAGCAATGGTTGAATTGGCACAATGGTGGCAATGATCAGTTCCTTCAGCGTGATAAGTTATACATGTGCTTGGTGGCGGTGCGTACGAGGCTTGACGGCCGCAGTAATTGATTTTATGTGAAGGCATTCGAGTGTTATGGCCTGTTATGTGTAGATGGATCCTGGAAGGGTTCTGATGGTTTAGATCACGACTCGAGGTTGTATTTTCTGCGGTTATAGGAATCCAGTTATGTGTTGCAATGGTTCTCTTGAAATAATTTAAGTAAAAGGTTTCTATATGATGAAGTGTTTACCTTATTAGTGGTTCAGGAGTTATGATGGAATTTTTGTACTCTTGCGCATCGACATGATTAAGTGCATCAAGTAGCATGGGATTTGGAAGTTGAGGATCAAGGTTGCAGTTTGGTATCGACAAGAATGTCACCAGCTCGGATGAATAGGGAAAACAGATTCAGATGGTTAGAGTAAGCTGGTGTTGTATTTAGCGTCACTTGAGATCGGTGTCCTGTGTAAGTGGCTTTGAGTACTGATTTTGGATTTTTATTTGCTTTACAGCATTAGGGCCGGTGGTATGGATGTGCAGACTTGTTACCTGGTGCAGAAGGTCGTGGGAGCGTGTCCCATGGGAAGATGGTATAAGTGTGACGTGTAGTCACTTGATTGATCGAAGATTGGAACCAAGTATGGAGATTGTGGTACTATCGTTCATGTGAGAATTTATGCCTGAAGGGCGCTCGGTTCATTTGGTTGTGGAATGTGGAAGTTTGTTCCGGATCGACGGCTGTCCTTGTGTGTCATGGGAAGAAGGGTTATTGTGGATCATTAAAAGATTACTAGCCTAGTCCAGTACGATCAGAATCGGCTTGAGGTCTATGGATGGATCTAAATATGAACATGGGCTCTATATCAGGCCGGATGTATTCATTTCAGCATAGTGCTCCTTATGGAAGAGTATTCGGATGTTGGATGTTATTTCATCGTCGGCTATTTTGTGTAATATTATATTGTGCCGTAAGAGTTGTGAAACAGCTTGATAAATTTCATATGTGTTGAGGTTTCGCATAGCGATGGTGTTATGTTAGAAGGATGGCTCTCGAGATTCAGATCATATATCGCACCTTAGTTGTGCTTTACTTTCGTAGCGTATGGCGCTATCTGTCTCCCCAGGGATGGTATTACGCACTTAGCGTGCTTAATGCTGATATTCGGACATTTTGTAGTAATGAGCATTCTAGGTCGTAAGTATCTCCTTATATAGATTTTATGTTTGGATTGGGTGGCAAACCGCCATGGGTATGTTGTTTGGATCGGATTGCGCGCCGCAACAGTGTGATATTGAATACAGTCCCCTATATCTATTTTTGTGCGTATTGTTTTCCATTTTCCGAGGAAGGTTCATAACACCTTTTCGGTTGTCTAATTAGTTACGTGGGTTGAGTAGTCCTTTCTGGAGTTCGTTTTCTTTATGTATCGTATTTGAGTTGGTAGCGTGTTGGCACATTGTAGGCATCATATGAGACTTTTGGCAATGTCTGAGGTTGCTTATTGCCTGAGCAGCTTGTACTGGGTAAGACAAGATTATGGGACCTGGGATCAGTGCGATTGGATTACATGAAGTAGATTAAAGAGAAAATATAGTTATTTGGTTCATAATGAGGTAATGGATCTTGTCAAGAGAAGGAACTAAATGAATTATTGACTCAGGAGTTGGTCATGAATTTCTACATATCTGTTCCGTCGTGGCGGTATTGCCAGAGTTGAAACAAGACTTATATATGGCATGAGGTGCGTTGCGAGCATCGAATTCGTGAAATTTCGGCTATTGTTATTAGAGCATGTTATTATGGTCATGTAAGTTATGCAGTACATAGTGTGGATTCAGCAAAGGTATGCAATCATGTATTGGTGCATCGCATAGAGATTGATACGGTGTTCGTATGATGGAAGTGGGCCTGGCAGAGAATTCCGGATGTTGGAATTGGGCTCTAAAGCCCATTTGGCTGAGTAAAAGGGAATATCTTCATATTAGCTCGAGCTAATGTGCTCAACTGAGTTGTGATAGCACGGGTAGGTGCACGAGTGTTAAACAGTGATTTCAGACAACTCCAGAGCAGTCCTTAGCATGTTCGAGGACGAACGTATGTTTAAGTGGGAGAGAATGTAACGACCCGATCGGTCGTTTTGGGATCTAGCATGTTGTTCGGCGGATTAAGGCCATGAGCAGCTATACTTCAGTTATTATTACTTGTTCGCGCGGTCGGAAAGAAATTCGGGAAGTTCAGAGTTGATTTGGAAAATGAATTCTCATTTCGGAAGCTTTAAGTTGGAAGATTCTGACTAAAGTTGGATTTTGAGTAAACGACATTGGAATAAGGATTTGAAGGTTCCAACAGGTTCGTATGATGATTTTGGACTTGGGTGAATGCCCGGATCGGGTTTTGGATGACCCGGGAGCGTTTCAGCACCTATTGTGGAAGTTAGCATTTTGGAAGAATTTCATAAATTTGGGTTGAAGTGCATTTCAATGTTATCGATGTGCGTTTGGGATTCCGAGTCTGGGAATAGCTCCGTATGGTGATTCTGGTGTTGGTAGCGCGTCCAGAAGTGGATTCGGAGGACCGTAGGTCATTTTGGGGTCATTTGGCAAAAGTTAGAAGTATGAAGGTTTTTGAGGAGTTTAACCGGAAGTGGACCTTTTCTTATCAGGGTCGGATTCCGATTTCGGAAGTTGGAGTAAGTCCATAATGTCAAATGTGATTTGTGTGCAAAATTTGAGGTCAATCGGACGTGATTTGATAGGTTTCGACATCAAAGTTGGATGTTCTAAAGTTCATTAAGTTTGAATTGGGATGCGATTCATGATTTTGATGTTGTGTGATGAGGCCTCGAGCAGGTCCGTGTTATGTTATGGGACTGGTTTGTGTGATTGGACGGGGTCTCGGGGCCTCGGGTGTGTTTCGGAGGTGTTTGGGTTGTATCACGCTCTTATTTGATGTTTTGGCGTCGTTTCTTTGGGCATAAAGGGCAATATATTGAGAAAACGACCTTTGATTTGTGATTGAATTGAACCATTAGACCCATATCGTAATTAGAGAGCCATGGCAACAAGAATCGTCGAATTTCGATGTCGTACGAGAGAGTTATCCCCATTTTCGTGTCAGACAAAATTGCTGGTTTCTGATGCGAAGATTTGTTCTTCGCGAACGCAAGTGAGATTCCCCGAACGCGAAGAAGGATTTCTGGGTTGACCGGTCAACACAAAAAATTGCTCTTTGCGAACTCGTAGGTCTCCCGCGAAGGCGATGAAGAAAAATCGCCTGGACAGTGTTATAAACCGAGAATTTTAGTATTTTGGGCATATCTTAAGTTCTAGAGCTCTGTTTGAGGTGATTTTCGCGGCGTTCTTCTCGTCTCACAAGTGGATAAATATCTGGCCTTTATTTTGATGTTTCTCCATGATTATTTTTGTTGGTTTTTATTTTTATCCGAGTTTAGATTGTAGAAATTGGGATTTTGAGCCCCAAAGTTGAAAAATGGTAAATCCTTGATTAGAGGGTCGATTCATGGACGAAATTGGATGCATTTCTGAATATAGACCATATGTGTTATGGGTGATACTTATTTTCAATAATTTTTGAAATACGGGCACGTGGGTCCGAGGGTTGACTTTATTGACTTTTCGAACGGAGTTGGGAGTAGTTACAAATTGATTTATTATGAGTATTAGAGTATATTTTTATTGTTTGCACATTGCTTGACTAGTTTTGGAGCGACGAACACCGGTTTGAGGTGTTAGAGCGATGTTGGATCCGGTTAAGGACTTTGATGCGAGGTAAGTCTCCTTTCTAACCTTGTAAGAGGGAATTTACCCCATAGGTGAAATCATTCGATTTGTACTTCTATTTGTGGGGTGTACGTATGCCCGAGGTGACAAGAGTCCATACATAGCTACTATCCCTGTGTATGTCCGGGTAGTTTTAGGTTTACACCATGCTTTGTGGACACCGTTACTTGATTATATTTGTTAATTGTATCAAATGGAACTAAGTTGAGGATTTTTAAGGATTTAAAAGTTTCAAGTTGAATTGTCTTTATTTTGAAAAGAATCAAGAAAGGGTTATGATTTAATGATAAATTTATATTTGACCGCGTCATAAGTATGATCCGCGAGCGAGGAAACTCCTTAAATTTATATTCGACCACGTTGCATGTATGATCAGTGAGCAGGGTAAATAGATGCATTTATGATTCGCGCCGTTCGACCCTCGGCAATGCACAATTTCAAAATTATGTTGGATCGGGCCGTACGACCTCGACATGATTTGCGCATGACTTAATTGACTGTTTTGGAATTTTTGATAATTGATATGGCCTCATTGGCTGTAGATACAAATTGTTAAACGATGAAAATAAATTTGAAAATCTCCTATTAACAAAAGAATTATTTACCTTCTTCATGTTATTGAGTTTACAGTCGCCTTAAAGAAATTCATAATTTATCATATTATCGGTATATTATTGTTGGTCATAGTAAGTGTCAGAGTCGACCTCTCGTCACTACTTCTTCGAGATTAGGCTGGATACTTACTGGGTTCGCATTATTTTCGTACTCATACTACACATGCTGTACATTTTATTGTACAGGCACATGTACGTCTAGTGGCCTTGTGGGCGTAGCGACATGGTTGATATGGGGAATTAGGTGAGCTGCATCTTATGAGACGGTCCGTAGCCAGCAGAGTCCCCTTCAGAGTACTTGTATTTTTCTTTTCTGTCCAAATTTATATTCCGGATAGTTATCGTATTTTATTTTAATTCTTAGTGAATGCTCATGCACCTGTGACACCGGGTTCTGGGATGATGATTGGATATTCAGTATTGAAATTGAAAAAACATTATTATTATTCTGTAGAGTTCAACTTTTACTAGTTAAGTTGAAGGAAATTTATTATCTCAAAAAATATAAAAATGAGAATTTAATTAACTATTTATTGTTAGCTTGCTTGACAGTGGTGTCCGACGCCATCATGACCTTTAACGGATTTTGGGTCGTGACATAGGGAATACTATATTTAATAAAAGTGTTTAAAAAAAGTAGTGTTTTATGGGAGAAAATTTTGAAATTTATATATATAGTAGATTGTTTTATGGGACAGGGAATTTCGGTGGGGAATTGATTGGGCCAGCCAGAATTCCATTATAGCATGAAAATTTTTTGATGCTATGTTTGTTAATTGATTAAGAGAAATTTTCATAAAGCACTATCTTTTAGTGGTAATTAGCTATCTATAGGTACCATTTGCTATATTACGGATTGTACATACGTTTTCTGTTGTTATAAGATGTATTAGATGTATTTAAGCTACTGTATTCATGAATACAGTAGCAAAAATAGGCGTGAATCAGGGAAGTCCAGCTAATCAGTTGTTGTATTCGAGTGTTTTCGACTGTATTCATAGCGTGAAACATGGGATTATAGCTGGACAAATTATTGTATTCGACTGTATTCACGGCGTGAAACAGGGGATTACATTGTTTTTAAACGGAAAGTGTATCAATTAACAGAATAGACTCCTAATATAACTCAACAAACTCAATTATAACACACAAATTTTGTATTTCTAGTTATAAAAAAGATTCTCAACCGAAAAATACCCCAAAAACATAGCAATCTTCAGAGAAATTACATAATACATCTGAATACATAAATTATATTAATTAAAAAAAATATAATACATCTGAATACATAAATTATATTAATTAAAAAAACATATGAATACATTCATGGCATATAGCGAGATAGTGAATATAATGAAATACATATAATACAGCGGGATACATTGAAATACAATGAAAAAAAAGACAGTGAATACAATGAAATACATGGAATACAGCGAGATACATTGAATTACAATGAAAAAAAGACAATGAATACAATGAAATACATGAAAATACAGCGTGATACGTTGAAAATACATTGAAATATATTAATAGAAAATCAAGTTGCTCAGCCCCAAACTCCGTCGTCTTTGTTCAAGAACAAACCCTAATTTCCGGCGAATTTGCCGTCGAGCAAAAACCCTGAATCTCACTGTTCCCACGCATCAAAATTACAAATTCAACATCAAAATTACAGGCCTTATGTCCCTCTTGTCTCTCATCATCCTTTGTTAGCAGTAACTGTAGAAGTCAATCATATCTTCAACTCTGTACAGCAAATCTCCCTCTTCGTCATCATCCATCTAAAAAACCCCAAATCACCAAAGCAAACAACATGAAAAAAAAGAAGTCAAATTGAGTAGCAGAAGGAGCAAGATCCCCTGTTACACAGTTGAATTGGACCCGAAAAAAGGAAGAGACAAATGGAGCGGAATTCACAAACTACTAGTTTTTGGGCATCTAAGTTGGCAAATAAAACGTGAACTCCGACAGGAAATGAGAAAGAATCAAGTTAGAAAACGTAATTTTGATGTGAATTTGTTCTGTTGCAGTTTATGTTATGTGGTAGGTGATGTGGGTGAGAGAAATTTCGAGATTGAGCATCGTGTTTGTAACGACCCGACCGGTCGTTTTGAGCTCTAGCGCGCCCTTCAGCAGTTTGAGGCCACAAGTAGCTTCAATTCAGGCATTATGACTTGTACGCGTGGTTGCAATTAAATTTCGGGAAGTTCGGAGTTGACTTGGAGAGGAAATTCTCAATTCGGAAGCTTTAAGTTGAGAGAATTGACTAAGGATTGGATTTCAGAGTAAACGACCTCGGAATCGGGATCTGGAGGTTTCAGCAGGTTCATATGATGATTTCGGACTTGGGCGTATGCCCGAATCGGGTTTTGGATGACCCGGGAGCGTTTTGGCGCCTATTGTGGAAGTTAGCATTTTGGATGAAATTTCATAAGTTTGGGTTGAAGTGCATTTCAGTGTTATCGATGTCCGTTTGGGATTCCGAGCTTGGGAGTAGCTCCGTATGGTGATTCTGGAGTTGGGAGCGCGATCGAAAGTGAATTCGGATGTCCGTGGGTTATTTTGGGGTCATTTGGCTTAAGATAGAAATTTGAAGGTTTTTGAGAAGTTTGACCAGGGGTGGACTTTTTGATATCGGGGTCGGAATCTGATTCCGAAAGTTGGAGTAGGTCCGTAATGTCGAACATGACTTGTGTGCAAAATTTGAAGTCAATCGGACGTGATTTGGTAGGTTTAAACATCGAAAGTAGAAGTTTGAAATTCTAAAATTCATAAAGCTTGGATTGGAGGTCGATTCGTGGTTTTAGCGTTGTTTGATATGATTTGAGGCCTCGAGCAAGTCCGTAATATGTTTTGGGACTGGTTGGTATGATTGGTTGGGGTCCCGGGGGCCTCGGGTGGATTCTGGGTGGTTAACGGATCGAAAATGGAATTTTGGAGATAGCTGAAGTTGCTGGTTGCTGGTATAACCGCACCTGCGAGACTTGGGCCGCAGGTGCAGAGCCGGAGAAGCGGCCTTCGTGCCGCAGAAGCGGAAATGGACGGCTAGGCTGGGACCGCAGATGTGGTCATTTTGCCGCAGATGCGGGACCGCACCTGCGGAAGGAGAAGCGTAGATGCGGAAGTAGGGGGCTTGGGGGAAGACCGCAGAAGCGGCCATTGGTCCGCACCTGTGGGACCGCAGAAGCGGTCAATAGATTGCAGGTGCGAAAAGGACTGGAGGCAGTGAGCTATCTTTAAAAATCGAGTTTAGGCTCATTTCCTCCCATTTTCACTTCGGGCTGGGCAATTTTGGAGCTTTTGGAAGAGAGATTTTCTCCATCTATGTCAAGGTAACTGGTTCCCACTCATTAGACGCTAAATACATGGTTTTGCTTCGGATTTGAGCATGAAAATTGGTAGAAACTTGGGGTTTAAGGGAAAACCTAGAAAATTGATATTCTTGGATTTTGACCACAATTTTGGATATGAAATTGAGAGTAAATTATATATTTGAGTTCGTGAGGTTATGGGTAAACTTTACCTTCCAAAAATTTCGAAATCCGGGCACGTGGGCCCGAGGGCGTTTTTGTCAACTTTTCGATCGGGGTTAGGAATTGTTATAAATTAGATTGTAATGAGTAATTGAGCATATACTAATGGATTTTGCATAATTATTGTCTAGCTTTGGAGCATTTAGCATCAATTCGAGTCTTCGGAAGGGCATGGAATGCCGGTTATGGATCTTCGGAGCGAGGTGAGTCTCCTTTCTAACCTTGTAAGAGGGAATTGTCCCCATAGGTGAATTAAATGGATTTTTGCTCCTAATTGTGGGGGCTACGTACGCACGAGGTGACGAGAGTCCGTGTGTAGCTACTATTATGTTTAAGTCTGGGTAGTCTAGGACCCAAAAGCATGCTATACTTGGAATATCTGTGATCTTATTGACAGTTGAATTTCTTAAATCTTATCGAATTAGTAAATGAATTTTTAAGAGGATTATACTTCATTTTCTTAAAGCATTTAAAAGAGAATTGACTTTTATTTGGATAGATGTTCCCCGATAAATTCCTAATTTGCTGTTTGAGCATGTATTTCTATGTGGACCTGCGTCGCATGTATGATTCGCGAGCAAGGTGATTGTTTAGTTAAATTTGACCGTATCGCATGTATGATTCGCGAGCGGGGTAATAGATGCATCTATGGTTCGTGCCGCTCGACCCTCGGCAGTGCACATTTTACATTTATGTTGGATCGGGCCGTACAACCTCGGCATGAGTTGCGCATGCTTGTATTGCTTGCCTTGAGATTTATTGATATTGCTATCTGTTCTCCCGACTTGAGATAATTGTTAATTAATGGATTATGAATCCGGAGACTTTAAATAAAAAGGAACTTTCACCTATTTAGTGACTCATTTGAATCTACTGTTATTCTTAATAAATCCGTGAGTCATCGCATTAATAATATTATTACTGGACCTTTAGTAAGTGTCGAAGTTGTCATCTCGTCTCTACTTCTTCGTGATTAGGCGGGATACTTACTGAGTACACGTTGTTTTCGTACTCATACTACACTTGCTGTACATTTTTGTTGCACAGGTCTATGTGCGACTAGTGGCTTAGTGGCATAGCAGCATGGTTGATACGAAGACTTAGGTGAGCTGCACTTATCGAGACAACCCGCAACCAGCAGAGTCTCCTTCAGAGTATCGTACTGTAATTTCATTTCTGTCCACTTTGTATACCGGACAGTTACTGTATTTTATTTCATTCCCTAGTAAATGCTCATGCACTTGTGACACCGGGTTCTGGGATGTATATGGGTTTATTCAGAAATTTAAAATTGTTAAATGTCTCATTATTTATTCAGTGAAATTTATTATGTATTGTCTAAACATATAAAAGAAGTGATTTCAGAAATATTTAAAACGAGAAGTTACTAGTTATTTGTTGTTGGCTTGCCTGACAATGGTTTCCGGCGCCATCACGACCCTTAGTGGATTTTGGGTCGTGATAGTATTTTTAGGGAATGGGGGAAGAGAATGGCATGTATCAAAGTAGAGAGAAAAAGAAAATAATGTAAGTGAATAGCGTATTTAGTGGCTTAGGGCTAGGAGGTAACCAAAATTAAATATTTTGCTATAAACATTAAAAGGTATCAATAGAATATAATTTTTTTTAAATAGTATTTATTTAAAATAAATAAGGTGTTAACCTTTGCTATAGGAGGTAAAAATTCCACTGATTAATGCTACTAGAATCGTGTAAAAAGGCTTTAAATCCAGCCCGATTATGTTTTTTCCTCTATTTTATTCTAGAAGGAGCAACATATTGGGTTGGCTGAAATGATCTTTTAAAGCATAATCCTAGTTTGGACGGGTTAATTACCTGTTCATTTATTAATCTAATCCAAGTATGTGTTGAAAGTGTATTATGTCTTCGAAGCTCCATGATTAGAATATGTACTATGGAATAGCTACATTAAATAACTAGTATGCGTACCCGCGCGATGCGCGGATTATAAAAAAAATATTAGTATGATAATATTGCTCTTAATTATTTGCTCATTTGAATTATATAAACAAAAGGAATACTTAATAAGTGGACTCATCGATGTGCCCTCTGCCCTGCTTGTTATTTCATGGAGTAGTTTTCTATAAATTTGCTTGCATTTTGTCCTCAACTTAGAAGCTTCAATATCTTGGGCAGGCAAAACAAATTAAATAAATATTTCACCACACCAAGATATACATTATGAAACATCACCATTTCCCTGGTGGATTGAGCAATAGCCAAAAATCTCCCATGATGTAAATGCTGAATTATAAGAAAGTTATTCACCGAATGTTTTATTTTCTGTTAGCTTGTGTATTCTCAGCAACTTTCACAAAAATCAGTCTTCCATCAATAATCTGCAATCAGTAGATCATTTCAATGAAAGAAAAGTAGCACCAAACCAGAACAGATAACACAATTATGAATCAGTTCTAGAACCTTATACATAGGAAATCAAATACTGTTGGCATTAAAAATAAGAGATATTTTATGGGTAATTGTCCTACCTCATGTGCTTTTACTTCTTCAACTCATTTCCAAAAATAGCTCTAAGGCCTTAACTGCTAGAGCATTCCCAGCATAGCCATCAATTGTAGGTGCATAGGCTATCATCAGGACTTTATGATTCATCTTCATCTTTCTCCGTTTAATGAACAAATAAAATCGAGGTTATTTTAATCAACGGGTAGATCAATATAACCTGTTCTAAAGTATAGGGCCAAAAAATTAAATTTATACATATCCAATTATAAGTTATTCTTCTTGAGCCATTCATTACCATCTTTAGATGAAAAAGAAGACAACTTCTCAATTGTGTAGCTTCTACAAAATCGGCAAAGAAAACATGGGGAGGCTTATGTCTTATGAACCACCGTTCTACCAAACTAAAAGAAACCTCAAAAAGGTTGAATTTCCAATTTGAGAGTATTGAACCTATCAATTGCCTAAAGATTGGGCCTTCAGAGCAACTTCTTCCTAAAGAAATATACAAAAAAATTATCTATTATTTCCTGAACATCAAGTCCACCTCATTACCTGCAGAAAACTGAAATTGCAACTCATAAGAAGAAAGATAAAGTTTTACAACAAATTGAAACAGTAAATTCGCAGGAGAAAGGAGAAAAAATACAATCTTGCAATCAACATCACTTATGTGGGTAACCAAGATGAAATTAAGAATCAAAAATCCTAAAATATCCCCTAATTTTTATTTATTTCCACGAAATCCATCACTTAGACCGAAAGAACATCTTTTTTTTCTGTAATTTTCAGTATAAGAAAGAATAACAGAGATATCCAAAGCTAGTTCTCCTGAAATGGTAATGTTTTATATCACCCAAGTCATACAGATGCATCAGAGGATCACAAGATTGTATAAGAAAGAATAACAGAGTGCATAACAGTACTATTTGTGCTCAATCACACAAAGTCTGTCCATATAGCTCTAATTGGTGCCATGACCTACCGCTGATGCTTATGCATATCTAATATGTTGATAAAAGCACTGGCATTTGTTAAGATATTACCTACTGCTGATGCTTAAAATTCAAAAGGAAATTCAAAGAGAAGCCACGAGTGAATAGGAATGAAATGGTAGAACTTAAGCACATGTCACGATTCAAACCCTGCACTGGTCGTGATGGCGCCTCTCGTGAAGACGAGGCCAGCCAACTAACCCAACTCGTCTTTTCAAAAATAATTTAAACATGAATAAACAGCTAAAATATGACTTAAAAATATTAATTAGAGGAATTACAACCACACACAGCCCTAATCGGGGTGTCACAAGTCACGAGCATCTATTAGAATGTAAGTACAACCTCAAGGTCTAAAATACTCTAATCAAGAATAATGAACAAAGGGAGAAGAACGATGCTGCGAACGCTGGCAGTCACCTTGTTAAACTCCTATATCTCTGACTCTGATCAGCCAAACCCGCTACCGGGTGAATAAATACCTGCATCTGCACACGGGGTGCAGGGAGTAAAGTGAGTACTCCAACTTAGTGAGTAATAAAGGTAAATAACAACTGAGCGGTAAGAAATCACGTATGTCACATCATCATGCTATATAGAAGTAATGTAAAACCTTTTGAGAAAAAAACAGTGAAGCTGTGAAATCTTTAGAAATATCTTAGCTCAGTTTAAAACCTCTTTTAGAAATGACTTTTTCAACAGTATGCAAACGAATGCAATTCAAATAGTGCAGATAAGCATAGAAGTCCGCCCCTCGGGCACCACACTCAATTAACAGATAATGTCAGACAATCCGGTAGATATCTCATGAAGTAGCACAACAACAGGTAAGGCAATCAAATAAAAAAAAGTAAACACACAGAACAGTACTAGTACCGCTGCGGCGTGCAGCCCGATCCACATACCGCTGCGGCGTGCAGCTCGATCCGTTTATCGTCGACGGCGCTCACTAGGGGTGTGCAAACTCCGGGAGGGGCCCCTTTCGGTCCAAGCGCAATATCAAGCCATCTCGTGGTATCAAGTCTAGGCCCTCAGCCTCATATTAGTATCGGTATAACACTGCTGCAGCGCGCAGCTCGATCCAAAAGTATCCTCACAATACAGGCCCTCGGCCTTACTCAGTCAAAATCACATAAGCCACTAGCGCAACAGTAAAACATGATGCTCAGCCCAAATATTGTTAGAAATGTCATTTCAAGTGTTAACATAAAATAAACTTCGATGTCTTAAAACAGTGGAAAATACGTGACTGAGTTCAAGTATATAATTAATACAGTGAGGAATTATCAACAACAATCCCCGAAGGGTTCAAATAGCTGGCACGAAGCCCAAATATGGCAATCAGCCCAAATTATGATGATAACAAGTAAATTTCAGTCAAATACGCACTAATTTCATCAATCAGGACGGACTAAGTCACAATCCCCAACGGTGCTCTACCCCACGCTCGCTATCCGACGTGCAAATCACCTCAATATAGCACTACGATGTGCAAATACCGGGTTTCAAACCCTCAAAATATCATTTACAATCATTACTCACCTCGAACCGGTGAAATCTCTAGCTCGAGACGTCTTTGCCCTTCAAATCGGCCTCCACGCGCGTCGAATCTATCCAAGACCAAAACGAATACGTCACAATATGCCAATGGAACAATACCCAATCGAAAACAATCGAAAAATATTAAAAATCTCGAAATTGGCAAAACCCGAGCCCCGGGTCCACTTCTCGAAACTTGGAAATTTTCACATCAATAGGTTCCTCATCTCCTCACGAGTTCATACATACCAAAAGTACTCAAATCTGACCTAAAATGGTCCCTCAAATCCCCAAATCAAATTTCAAAATCTCAAGCCCTAGTTCTTCAATTCTAGGCTTAATTTCCATGAATTTCTAGGTGGATTTAACAATATAATCGAGTTTTGAGTTCGAAAATCTTACCTCCGGGTATTATCTCTTGAATCCCTCTTCAATTCCCCTCAAGAAGCTCCAAAATGGCCCAAAAATGGTGAAAGTTAGCTCAAAAATCGCGGACAAGAGCTATTAAAACATTCTGCCCAGGCTTTAAAAGCCTTCTTCGCGAACGCAATCCATTTCTCGCGAACGTGATGCCCAACTTAACTTGACCAGATTTTCCCTTCTACGCGATCGCGATACAGGGCTCGCGAACGCGATGCTTTGCCAATACGACCCTACGTGAACGCGACAGTACACTCGCGAACGCGTAGCACAAATTTTACTTTGAATCCACCGGCTCAAATCCCCTATGCGAACGCGAATAAACTCCTGCGAACGCGATGCACTGGGATCACACCCCTACGCGAACACGACGCTTACCCAGCAAACGCGTAGGCAAAATTCACACCCTCCTCCGCTTACTCTTCGCGAACGCGAGGACACTTATGCGAACGCGAAGTGATAAATTGCTGCAACTGCTGAGATGAATTTTTCTGCAACTCTCCAACATAGAATATGGTCCGATTGACCATCCGAAACTCACCCGAGGCCCCCGGGACCTCAACCAAAAGCACCAACGCATCCTAAAACCTCACTCAAACTTGTTCCAATCATCAAAACACCTCAACCAACACCAAAACCACCAATTTACATCGAATTCAAGCCTAAGTTCTTCTAAAACTTCTGAAACACGCATTTGATCAAAAACCCAACCAAATCACCTCCGAATGACCTGAAATTTTACACACACATCCCAAATCACATAACGAAGCTACATCAACTCTCAAAATTCCATTCCGACCCTCGGATCAAAATCTCACCATCAACCGGAAATCGCCAAAATACTAACTTCGCCAATTCAAGCCTAATTCTACACCGGACTTCCAAAACCAATTCCGATCACGCTCCTAAGTCACAAATCACCTAACGAAGCTAACCAAATCATAAAAATGCCAATCCGAGATCATATACAAATAAGTCAACTCTTGGTCAAACCATTCAAATTCAAAGCTTTCAACTGAAACTGTTCTTTCAAATTCATTCCAAATTTTCCTGAAAACCAAAACCAATGATCTACATTGGTCATAATACATAACACGGGGCAAGTCATGCCCGAGAAGTGGCGATCAAAGTGCAAAAGCTCAAAACGACCGGTCGGGTCGTTACATCCTCCCCCACTTAAACACATGTTCGTCCTCGAACGTACCCAGAGTTGTCCTAGAAGCCAACCAATAGCTGAATAACCTTACCAAGCGCAAACCCGGGGGTGATCCCACGTCACCCTATCTCGTATAGGTCCGATACACATTTTAACTACAATTACACAATCCAGTTCAGCCTGTAAATCATAGAACCACATTTTACTTTCCGAAATCATACACAAGATCAGAACCTCACATCTTTATTCAGAATAAGCCCGAACCAGCTGTAATAACCCATACCTGCAACCTCGGCTGCAATCATATGATATACCACATAACTCAAACACTCGAAACGATAACTTCTATTCACAGCAACTGCACATAACACTCGAATACTGGTAGAAAACCTCTTATCAACTAAGGTCTTATTCCACACTTCTATATACTGCTAATGATAAATGAAACATGCAATAAACCGTAACCATCTCTCAGGTCAACCATTCATGAAGTCGCTTCCCTTTTGGCTAATACCATAGCAGATTTCCGAGCCGAACCTCGATATTATCCTTCCAACAAGCTGAAATCAAATCCGTTCGTATTCATTAATGACCCCAACGATCACCTCGAATCCAACACACCTCTCTGGTGACATGACACATCGATACAGGCCTAAGCCACAACTTACATAATTCACGCACCAATAGGAAACGGTCTGAATATCCTCAAATCATGAAAATTACCCCAAACGAAAGAGTTGTATCTCAAGCTCATCAGTACCATCACAACACAAAGCTGAGACCCCGTCTCACATCATAGAAATAGAACACCTGAATCTACCCCGAAAGGTCATATTTCCACGTAGCCTAGCTACAATGCGCGATCCTATCCAACACTGTTACACATGAAACACCTCAAGTCACTATGCTAAAAAATCGACAGCCACGCAATTCGATGTCTGGAACCAAAGCAAATCCTTACACCCACGCTGCAACGAATAACATATGCCACGCAACCCGATACGCCGTTCACTAAGCGTCGCTCAATTACTCTTCCCGGTCGAATTCCACTAAGAGACCCCAATTGAACCGCACCATGTGTGCTTATAACCAACAAATCCTAGTATCTCGCAACACAGAAAGGTAACTCATAGATCTCCCCAGATCACTGATAAGCTCAACAACGATCGAATTAATACCTCCCTCAACAATTCCATTCGGAGCCAACCAAGCCGACTCAAGATAGAACACTCACTCACAAGGCCCCAAATAAGAAAGGCAATCCTTCCCAGCCGTCTGCTAGGTCTTCGAAATATAAAAATCCCCAATAGGACATAATCCGGCGAACATCGCCACTCCATCCGTGGCATTTCCCGACATAGCCATCTGCGCCATCTTATCGCAATAGTCCAAAATAACACAACACGGAAACAACCAGTCTACACCCCAATGTCATATCCAAAACCTAACATACCAAGCAAAGAAAGATCCACTCGGGCCTCCAAATCTCGGTAGTCACTAAACAGTGCTGATACACACGATCTACAATCACAACATAGCCTGAATATGAGAACTTCCGTCTCCACGTCCATACGGCACATGAATCACCATATCCTATCCCAATTTCTTCGTCCGAATATATGCCACACCTCTAATACCCAATCATTCCACGTTAGATACTCTCAAATTTCCCTGTGCCCCCAAACAAACCTGAATATCACCAGTCGATCTAAAAGAAGGTGCCGCAATACTACCGAAGTGCTATCAACTTAATCACATTACCCTTTTTCTGAAAACTATACTCTTGTCAAATCACTTCCAAATAACAATACCATTTCCTTAATCATCTGAGGCTACCCGTTGCCTAAGAGTGTTAAGAACTTCCTTTCAGAACTGAACTAAAACCTCAAACACGCAAATCTCGATCCTCCACAACATACCGCATATACCATACCATCCAAGGATGATAGGGAAAACTTTTATCTCCCTTCCGAGCCACAGACATCTACGTACTCAACTAGTCAAGAACTTCCATTGATCCCATCTTAGAATAAAAATCATTACACATCCCATGCCTCTCATATTCGTAGAAAATGCACCTCTCCAACCACGGTAGAAATCAACAAGAAGTCTCCCAATTCCGTTTGTACAAATTAAACTACCAGGACTGAATCCTTCTAACTAGACCCAGCTAAGCAAGCCATCAAAGCCCATGAGCATTGCTACAAAATACCTGTAAGAACCCATTACCTCGAACACATACAAAGAATTGATCATATCCTTACCATACCGATTCAGTCTACTATCAAACCATTCCATCTATCTAAATTTCCTTCTGATTCACTTTCAACTTGATGCTACCTCTTGCTGTAGTACTACAATCTCTCAATCCCAGGCTCGCTACACGAGACCCAAGCACAAGACCACACTATCTAGGACCCATAAGCCGCTGAATACTCTCTCAAATATTACCAGAAACATCACGCTCCCGAATACTTTAATCTGAAGAACCTCCTGTGAATCCGAATCCGTTACCTTTACTTTCCTGATACTGATACATACAACCCCATAATTAACATAGAAATACCACAAATCTGAACCTCTTCCAATGAAAACACAGTGTCTAACCACACATGCAACTTTAAAATACCCGATTGTTCCCTGTAGGATCTTGAACATATTAGAGCCATCCTCGCAAGTCATTCACTCTTATTCAAGCTGCAACTTACTGACCTAACAAACAGAACCACCCGTGCCTCATTAGCACTCCGATACCGCAAAAATGAAATCCTTATCCCAATACAACCAAGCAACTTCCTGCTCTATGCGCCGAGCATCCTTTACCAACAACACTCTAGACATTCCATGATTCTCATACTCTATGAAGCATAATATAACCTTTGTCAAACTTTTCCTTTACTCTAGCCATAACTAACTCACTCGCACGCCCCAAACTGGAACCAACATAGCACCTAACCGTGCAATCAACTGCTCACAGCAGACTCCCCCACTTGGCTCGAAGCCATAGGTCAAGATACACTTAGTAAATCATAACACTTTTACTCCATTGATGTCACAAAACCATAGTGGGATTAAACTCAAATCATTTATAAGTTTGTGAAAATACAGATCATGCAGTACTGTAAATCTTCTGGAAATCTCGTATTCATCCCCGCAACAGTTAAGCCCACTCTCTTAAGCGACCCGAAATTTCAAATTTCAACACGTACCCTTCAATTACACATGAGATCTTCTAACATACACATAAGGATCACACCACTTCAGAACACTCCGCAGGAGATAACCCACCTGCTTCGCCTCAATATAACATTTCCGTATACCTTCCTCCATCATACACATTACACAACCACTTAGTCTTCCTGAGTCTGAACTCGTACCAAAACATAAAATTTACTTCACTCCCAACTAGGAGACACGAAAATATTCTTCACGCGCCCAAACTCGGAGCTATACATCCAATCACAGTGGAAATCATATACTTAATAGTTCATCTATCATCCCGCAGACCTTCCTCGTCGCTTCCAATTTACATAGATACATCTCGCAGTACTAACATACTCATCACGTAGCTAACCAGCCGTCACTCCCACTAATAGGGACAATACCGAACATATAAGTTCTAAACACTTGCTCACACAATCAGCACTTCGGTGCTCGAGCCATAGGCAAAGACTCGGCCTCAAGTCCTCCAGACTGGCCCAACATCAAGCTCACAAAGATCATATCTCGCCCCTTGATCGGGGAATCACAAGCCATCAAGGCACATCGGATACTGAGCGCTCATGCGCACATACGAACGCGTGAAAGGAATTTCAAGAGTTTTTTTCAAGCTGAATCAAGGACGCACGATAAGAATTCAAGAATGTGAAGTTTTCCTAAAGGTTCTGCAGCCTCTCGAGGATAAATACAGACATCTCCGTACCGATCCGCGAGACTCTACTAAACCTGCTCATGACTCGTGAGACCTATGTAACCTAGGCTCTGATACCAACTTGTCACGATCCAAACCTCGCACTGGTCGTGATGGCGCCTCTCGTGAAGACGAGGCCAGCCAACTAACCTAACTCGTCTTTTCAAAAATAATTTAAACATGAATAAACAGCTAAAATATGACTTAAAAATATTAATTAGAGGAATTACAACCCCACACAGCCCTAATCGAGGTGTCACAAGTCACGAGCATCTATTAGAATGTAAGTACAACCTCAAGGTCTAAAATACTCTAATCAAGAATAATGAAAAAAGGGAGAAGAACGATGCTGCGAACACTGGCAGTCACCTCGTTAAATTCCTATATCTCTGACTCTGATCAGCCAAACCCGCTACCGGGTGAATAAATACATGCATCTGCACACAGGGTGCAAGGAGTAAAGTGAGTACTCCAACTCAGTGAGTAATAAAGGTATATAACAACTGAGTGGTAAGAAATCACGTATGTCACATCATCACGCTATATAGAAGTAATGTAAAAGTAATGTAAAACCTTTTGAGAAAAAAACAGTGAAGCTGTGAAATCTTTAGAAATATCTTAGCTCAGTTTAAAACCTCTTTTGGAAATGACTTTTTCAACAGTATGCAAACGAATGCAATTCAAATAGTGCTGATAAGCACAGAAGTCCGCCCCTCGGGCACCACACTCAATTAACAGATAATGTCAGGCAATCCGGTAGATATCTCATGAAGTAGCACAACAACAGGTAAGGCAAGCAAATAAAATAAAGTAAACACACAGAACAGTACTAGTACCGCTACGGCGTGCAACCCGATCCACATACCGCTGCGGCGTGCAGCCCGATCCGTTTATCGTCGACGGTGCTCACTGGGGGTGTGCAGACTCCGGGAGGGGCCCCTTACGGCCCAAGCGCAATATCAAGCCATCTCGTGGCATCAAGTCTAGGCCCTCAGCCTCATATCAGTATCAGTATAACACTGCTGCGGCGCGCAGCCCGATCCAAAAGTATCCTCACAATACAGGCCCTCGGCCTTACTTAGTAAAAATCACATAAGCCACTAGGGCAACAGTAAAACATGATGCTCAGCCCAAATATTGTTAGAAATAATTTCAAGTGTTAGCGTAAAATAAACTTGGGTGAGTCTTAAAACAGTGGAAAATACGTGACTGAGTTCAAGTATATAATTAAAACAGTGAGGAATTATCAACAACAATCCTCGAAGGGTTCAAATAGCTGGCACGAAGCCCAAATATGGCAATCAGCCCAAATTATGATGAATAACAAGTAAATTTCAGTCAAATACGCAGTAATTTCATCAATCGGGATGGACTAAGTCACAATCCCCAACGGTGCTCTACTCCACGCTCGCTATCCGGCGTGCAAGTCACCTCAATATAGCACTACTATGTGCAAATATTGGGTTTCAAACCCTCAAAATATCATTTACAATCATTACTCACCTCGAACCGGCGAAATCTCTAGCTCGCAACGCCTTTGCCCCTTAAATCGGCCTCCACGTGCGTCGAATCTATCCAAGACCAGAACGAATACGTCACAATATGCCAATGGAACAATACCCAATCGAAAACAATCGAAAAATATTAAAAATCTCGAAATTGGCAAAACCCGAGCCCCAGGCCCACTTCTCGAAACTCGGAAATTTTTATATCAATAGGTTCCTCATCTCCTCACGAGTTCATACATACCAAAAGTACTCAAATCCGACCTAAAATGGTCCCTCAAATCCCCAAATCAAATTTCAAAATCTCAAGCCCTAGTTCTTCAATTTTAGGCTTAATTTCCATGAATTTCTAGGTGGATTTCACAATATAATCGAGTTTTGAGTTCGAAAATCTTACCTCCAGGTGTTATCTCTTGAATCCCTCTTCAATTCCCCTCAAGAAGCTCCAAAATCGCCCAAAAATGGTGAAAGTTAGCTCAAAAATCGCGGACAAGAGCTATTAAAACATTCTGCCCAGGCTTTAAAAGCATTCTTCGCGAACGCGGTCCATTTCTCGCGAACGCGATGCCCAACTTACCTTGACCAGATTTTCCCTTCTACGCAATCGCGATACAGGGCTCGCGAACGCGATGCTTTGCCTATACGACCCTACACGAACGCGACAGTACACCCACGAACGCGTAGCACAAATTTTACTTTGAATCCACCGGCTCAAATCCCCTATGCGAACGCGAATAAACTCCTGCGAACGCGATGCACTGGGATCACACCCCTACGCGAACGCGACGCCTACTTCGCGAATGCGTAGGCAAAATTCACACCCTCCTCCGCTTACTCTTCGCGAACGCGAGGACACTTATGTGAACGTGAAGTGATAAATTGCTGCAACTACTGAGATGAATTTTTCTGCAACTCTCCAACATAGAATATGGTCCGATTGACCATCCGAAACTCACCCGAGGCCCCCGAGACCTCAACCAAAAGCACCAACGCATCCTGAACCTCATTCAAACTTGTTCCAATCATCAAAACACCTCAACCAACACCAAAACCATCGAATTCAAGCCTAAGTTCTTCTAAAACTTCCGAAACACGCTATCAAAAACCCAACCAAATCACCTTCGAATGACATGAAGTTTTACACACATATCTAAAATCACATAACGAAGCTACAGCAACTCTCGGAATTCCATTCCGACCCTCGGATCAAAATCTCACCTATCAACCGGAAATCGCCAAAATACTAACTCCGCCCATTCAAGCCTAATTCTACATCGGACTTCAAAAACCAATTCCGATCACGCTACTAAGTCACAAATCACCTGACGAAGCTAACCAAATCATAAAAACTCCGATCCGAGCTCATATACAAATAAGTCAACTCTTGGTCAAACCTTTCAAATTCAAAGCTTTCAACTGAAACCGTTCTTTCAAATTCATTCCAAATTTTCCTGAAAACCAAAACCAACGATCTACATTGGTCATAATACATAACACGGGGCAAGTCATGCCCGAGAACTGGCGATCAAAGTGCAAAAGCTCAAAACGACCGGTCGGGTCGTTACATCACAGTTGAACAAAATAGAGATGTATTCATTTTTGTTGATCACCAATATCACTGTCTTTTTCTGTTTTTCATCTACTTACTACTTCAATTTCCTCCTTCAAGTTTCATCTACTTTTCCAAATTTTGATTATTAACATTGGCAGGTCCTTTTTCAAGAACTGGATGCACAAGTGAAGAATGTGGTTTTCACATATTCACTTAAGCACAATAGTATAGATGATCTGTTAAGTTCCATCTTCGATTGCTTGGATCGCTTACAAAAGGAGAAAGATGAGGTTTCTATGAAATTTAATGAACTTACATGTAGCATAGGAACCATTAAGACAACAATTTCTCAGCACATGCTGAAAGAAGAGGAGCAGGTATTGTCCTAAAGGTCTCTTCATTATCTGCTTTTGATTTGAACTGTAAATTTCTCACTCGTAGGCCTCTATAGTTTTGAGACCCCCTATTGCTTATTTGGATGAATGAGTTGTGATTTCTCTATTTCAAGCATGGAGAAGGTTGAGATGTGCGAGTTTGATATGATATCTTTTGAATTTTACAGAAGCGGGGTTGAATTATTAGTGTATGACACTGCACGCTCAACAAAATC